>NW_027139091.1:5000-22741 GCF_035084215.1 Heptranchias perlo | reverse complement strand
TAGCTAACTAATCGAACCAAACAACTTACAAAAACAACTAACCAACCTAACCACACCAACTAACTAATCTAACCAAACAATTTATCTAGCTGAATAATCTAATGAAATAACACAACTAAGTGAACGAAGTAACTAACCTAACCAAACAACTAACCTAACCAACCATCTAATCTAACCGAACTTCAAAAACGAACCAACTAACTATTCCAATCAGATGTCTAATGTAACCAGGTGACGTAAGTAACTAGAAGACTGATCTAACCAGATCACTAGTGTACCAAGATCACTAATCTAACCAGATGACCAATGTATTCAGATGACTAATGTAACCAGAGCACTAATGTAACCAGGTGATTGAGGTTATAAGATCACCAATCCAACCAAGTTACTAATCGAATGGATGACAGATCTAACCAGGTAAGTAATGTTACCAGATGACCGATCTAACCAGATCACTGGTGTGACCGGGGAGCGGCTGCCGATCAACTCCAGAACCAACCTCTTTGAAGGCGAATTTCAGTTCTCGGACGCCGACCATGTGAGCCGTCTCTCGCAGCAACTTGGGAGCCATCAGTTCAACAAAGTCATCGAAATCCACCCGTCCCCCGACTGAAGACAAGAAACATCACTGGTATTAACATTAAAACCATCACCAGGGGGGTGGAGAGGGAGCTTTACTCTGTATCTAACCCTGTACCTGACCCTGGGAGTGTTTGATGGGACAGTGTAGAGGGAGCTTTACTCTGTATCTAACCCTGTACCTGACCCTGGGAGTGTTTGATGGGACAGTGTAGAGGGAGCTTTACTCTGTATCTAACCCTGTACCTGACCCTGGGGGTGTTTGATGGGACAGTGTAGAGGGAGCTTTACTCTGTATCTAACCCTGTACCTGACCCTGGGAGTGTTTGACGGGACAGTGTAGAGGGAGCTTTACTCTGTATCTAACCCTGTACCTGACCCTGGGAGTGTTTGATGGGACAGTGTAGAGGGAGCTTTACTCTGTATCTAACCCTGTACCTGCCCTGGGAGTGTTTGATGGGACAGTGTAGAGGGAGCTTTACTCTGTATCTAACCCTGTACCTGACCCTGGGAGTGTTTGATGGGACAGTGTAGAGGGAGCTTTACTCTGTATCTAACCCTGTACCTGACCCTGTGAGTGTTTGACGGGACAGTGTAGAGGGAGCTTTACTCTGTATCTAACCCTGTACCTGACCCTGGGAGTGTTTGATGGGACAGTGTAGAGGGAGCTTTACTCTGTATCTAACCCTGTACCTGACCCTGGGAGTGTTTGATGGGACAGTGTAGAGGGAGCTTTACTCTGTATCTAACCCTGTACCTGACCCTGGGAGTGTTTGACGGGACAGTGTAGAGGGAGCTTTACTCTGTATCTAACCCTGTACCTGACCCTGGGAGTGTTTGATGGGACAGTGTAGAGGGAGCTTTACTCTGTATCTAACCCTGTACCTGACCCTGGGAGTGTTTGATGGGACAGTGTAGAGGGAGCTTTACTCTGTATCTAACCCTGTACCTGACCCTGGGAGTGTTTGATGGGACAGTGTAGAGGGAGCTTTACTCTGTATCTAACCCTGTACCTGACCCTGGGAGTGTTTGATGGGACAGTGTAGAGGGAGCTTTACTCTGTATCTAACCCTGTACCTGACCCTGGGAGTGTTTGACGGGACAGTGTAGAGGGAGCTTTACTCTGTATCTAACCCTGTACCTGACCCTGTGAGTGTTTGATGGGACAGTGTAGAGGGAGCTTTACTCTGTATCTAACCCTGTACCTGACCCTGGGAGTGTTTGATGGGACAGTGTAGAGGGAGCTTTACTCTGTATCTAACCCTGTACCTGACCCTGGGAGTGTTTGATGGGACAGTGTAGAGGGAGCTTTACTCTGTATCTAACCCTGTACCTGACCCTGTGAGTGTTTGATGGGACAGTGTAGAGGGAGCTTTACTCTGTATCTAACCCTGTACCTGACCCTGGGAGTGTTTGATGGGACAGTGTAGAGGGAGCTTTACTCTGTACCTAACCCTGTACCTGACCCTGGGAGTGTTTGACGGGACAGTGTAGAGGGAGCTTTACTCTGTATCTAACCCTGGACCTGACCCTGGGAGTGTTTGATGGGACAGTGTAGAGGGAGCTTTACTCTGTATCTAACCCTGTACCTGACCCTGGGAGTGTTTGACGGGACAGTGTAGAGGGAGCTTTACTCTGTATCTAACCCTGTACCTGACCCTGGGGGTGTTTGATGGGACAGTGTAGAGGGAGCTTTACTCTGTATCTAACCCTGTACCTGACCCTGGGAGTGTTTGATGGGACAGTGTAGAGGGAGCTTTACTCTGTATCTAACCCTGTACCTGACCCTGGGGGTGTTTGATGGGACAGTGTAGAGGGAGGTGAACGTACGTCTCATCTTAATTTGCTGATTGATCTCGAGGAGTTCCATCTCTGTCGGCATGTATCCCATCGTCCTCATGCATTCGCCCAGGTCTTTGTACCAAATATACCCGTCCTGATCTGTGTCGAATTCCTTAAATGCTTCTGCAAGTTCTGTGCCAGGACATCAAAGAGTCAGTAATCGGGGAGTGGGGGGACCTAAAATGGGGAGACCCCTGTGAAGGGACTCTCCTCAAAAAGATTCTCCACCTTTAAACGGGGTCCCTGACGGGGAGACTCCCCCCTTTAAACGGGGTCCCTGACGGAGAGACTCCCTCTTTAAACGGGGTCCCTGACGGAGAGACTCCCCCTTTAAACGGGGTCCCTGACGGAGAGACTCCCTCTTTAAACGGGGTCCCTGACGGAGAGACTCCCCCTTTAAACGGGGTCCCTGACGGAGAGACTCCCTCTTTAAACGGGGTCCCTGACGGAGAGACTCCCCCTTTAAACGGGGTCCCTGACGGGGAGACTCCCCCTTTAAAGAGGGTCCCTGACGGAGAGACTCCCTCTTTAAAGAGGGTCCCTGACGGAGAGACTCCCCCTTTAAAAGGGGTCCCTGATGGAGAGACTCCCTCTTTAAACGGGGTCCCTGACGGAGAGACTCCCCCTTTAAACGGGGTCCCTGATGGAGGGAGACTCCCCCTTTAAACGGGGTCCCTGACGGAGGGAGACTCCCCCTTTAAACGGGGTCCCTGACGGAGGGAGACTCCCCCTTTAAACGGGGTCCCTGACGGAGGGAGACTCCCCCTTTAAACGGGGTCCCTGACGGAGGGAGACTCCCCCTTTAAACGGGGTCCCTGACGGAGGGAGACTCCCCCTTTAAACGGGGTCCCTGACGGAGGGAGACTCCCTCTTGGACAGGGGGTCCCAGACTGACAACCCCTGACACGAGTGTGGTTACAACATTTGACCTCTGAACTCACCTTCCAGTTCATCCACCGCCAGGTCACGCTCCTGTTGGGGACAAGAGAGAGGTCAGTTATTCCCGATCTGAAATATTTGACCCCGTTATTCCCAAGTGGCACGAACCCTCTCCTCCCTCTTCTTCCCCCCCCTCCCACTGCTATCGCTGTGACCCCCACATTACTCTCATCTCACTGTCCTGTCCAGTGACCCCTGGGTTCGAGAGAGGGGGGGAAATCAGCCAGGGTTCCTGCTCCCGATCACTGTCCAGTGACCCCTGGGTTAGAGAGAGGGGGAAATCAGCCAGGGTTCCTGCTCCCGATCACTGTCCAGTGACCCCTGGGTTAGAGAGAGGGGGAAATCAGCCAGGGTTCCTGCTCCCGATCACTGTCCAGTGACCCCTGGGTTAGAGAGAGGGGAAATCAGCCAGGGTTCCTGCTCCCGATCACTGTCCAGTGACCCCTGGGTTAGAGAGAGGGGGAAATCAGCCAGGGTTCCTGCTCCTGATCACTGTCCAGTGACCCCCTGGGTTAGAGAGAGAGGGGAAATCAGCCAGGGTTCCTGCTCCCGATCACTGTCCAGTGACCCCTGGGCTAGAGAGAGGGGAAATCAGCCAGGGTTCCTGCTCCTGATCACTGTCCAGTGACCCCTGGGTTAGAGAGAGAGGGGAAATCAGCCAGGGTTCGTGCTCCCGATCACTGTCCAGTGACCCCTGGGTTAGAGAGAGGGGGAAATCAGCCAGGGTTCCTGCTCCTGATCACTGTCCAGTGACCCCTGGGTTAGAGAGAGGGGGAAATCAGCCAGGGTTCCTGCTCCCGATCACTGTCCAGTGACCCCTGGGTTAGAGAGAGGGGAAATCAGCCAGGGTTCCTGCTCCCGATCACTGTCCAGTGACCCCTGGGTTAGAGAGAGGGGGAAATCAGCCAGGGTTCCTGCTCCCGATCACTGTCCAGTGACCCCTGGGTTAGAGAGAGGGGGAAATCAGCCAGGGTTCCTGCTCCCGATCACTCTCCAGTGACCCCTGGGTTAGAGAGAGGGGAAATCAGCCAGGGTTCCTGCTCCCGATCACTGTCCAGTGACCCCTGGGTTAGAGAGAGGGGGAAATCAGCCAGGGTTCCTGCTCCCGATCACTGTCCAGTGACCCCTGGGTTAGAGAGAGGGGGGAAATCAGCCAGGGTTCCTGCTCCTGATCACTGTCCAGTGACCCCTGGGTTAGAGAGAGGGAAATCAGCCAGGGTTCCTGCTCCCGATCACCGTCCGGTGACCCCTGGGTTAGAGAGAGGGGGAAATCAGCCAGGGTTCCTGCTCCCGATCACTGTCCAGTGACCCCTGGGTTAGAGAGAGGGGGAAATCAGCCAGGGTTCCTGCTCCCGATCACTGTCCAGTGACCCCCTGGGTTAGAGAGAGGGGGAAATCAGCCAGGGTTCCTGCTCCCGATCACTGTCCAGTGACCCCTGGGTTAGAGAGAGGGGGGAAATCAGCCAGGGTTCCTGCTCCTGATCACTGCCCAGTGACCCCTGGGTTAGAGAGAGGGGGGAAATCAGCCAGGGTTCCTGCTCCTGATCACTGTCCAGTGACCCCTGGGTTAGAGAGAGGGGGAAATCAGCCAGGGTTCCTGCTCCCGATCACTGTCCAGTGACCCCTGGGTTAGAGAGAGAGGGGAAATCAGCCAGGGTTCCTGCTCCTGATCACTGTCCAGTGACCCCTGGGTTAGAGAGAGGGGGAAATCAGCCAGGGTTCCTGCTCCCGATCACTGTCCAGTGACCCCTGGGTTAGAGAGAGGGGGAAATCAGCCAGGGTTCCTGCTCCTGATCACTGTCCAGTGACCCCTGGGTTAGAGAGAGAGGGGAAATCAGCCAGGGTTCCTGCTCCCGATCACTGTCCAGTGACCCCTGGGTTAGAGAGAGGGGGAAATCAGCCAGGGTTCCTGCTCCTGATCACTGTCCAGTGACCCCTGGGTTAGAGAGAGGGGGAAATCAGCCAGGGTTCCTGCTCCCGATCACTGTCCAGTGACCCCTGGGTTAGAGAGAGGGGGGAAATCAGCCAGGGTTCCTGCTCCTGATCACTGTCCAGTGACCCCTGGGTTAGAGAGAGGGGAAATCAGCCAGGGTTCCTGCTCCCGATCACTGTCCAGTGACCCCTGGGTTAGAGAGAGGGGAAATCAGCCAGGGTTCCTGCTCCCGATCACTGTCCAGTGACCCCTGGGTTAGAGAGAGGGGGAAATCAGCCAGGGTTCCTGCTCCCGATCACTGTCCATTGACCCCTGGGTTAGAGAGAGAGGGGAAATCAGCCAGGGTTCCTGCTCCCGATCACTGTCCAGTGACCCCTGGGTTAGAGAGAGGGGGAAATCAGCCAGGGTTCCTGCTCCTGATCACTGTCCAGTGACCCCTGGGTTAGAGAGAGGGGGAAATCAGCCAGGGTTCCTGCTCCTGATCACTGTCCAGTGACCCCTGGGTTAGAGAGAGGGGGAAATCAGCCAGGGTTCCTGCTCCCGATCACTGTCCAGTGACCCCTGGGTTAGAGAGAGGGGGGAAATCAGCCAGGGTTCCTGCTCCCGATCACTGTCCAGTGACCCCTGGGTTAGAGAGAGGGGAAATCAGCCAGGGTTCCTGCTCCCGATCACTGTCCAGTGACCCCTGGGTTAGAGAGAGGGGGAAATCAGCCAGGGTTCCTGCTCCCGATCACTGTCCAGTGACCCCTGGGTTAGAGAGAGGGGAAATCAGCCAGGGTTCCTGCTCCCGATCACTGTCCAGTGACCCCTGGGTTAGAGAGAGGGGGAAATCAGCCAGGGTTCCTGCTCCTGATCACTGTCCAGTGACCCCTGGGTTAGAGAGAGGGGGAAATCAGCCAGGGTTCCTGCTCCCGATCACTGTCCATTGACCCCTGGGTTAGAGAGAGAGGGGAAATCAGCCAGGGTTCCTGCTCCCGATCACTGTCCAGTGACCCCTGGGTTAGAGAGAGGGGGAAATCAGCCAGGGTTCCTGCTCCTGATCACTGTCCAGTGACCCCTGGGTTAGAGAGAGGGGGAAATCAGCCAGGGTTCCTGCTCCCGATCACTGTCCAGTGACCCCTGGGTTAGAGAGAGGGGGGAAATCAGCCAGGGTTCCTGCTCCCGATCACTGTCCAGTGACCCCTGGGTTAGAGAGAGGGGAAATCAGCCAGGGTTCCTGCTCCCGATCACTGTCCAGTGACCCCTGGGTTAGAGAGAGGGGGAAATCAGCCAGGGTTCCTGCTCCCGATCACTGTCCAGTGACCCCTGGGTGAGAGAGAGGGGGAAATCAGCCAGGGTTCCTGCTCCCGATCACTGTCCAGTGACCCCTGGGTGAGAGAGACCTGCCTGTAGATTCCATTGATCCCTTGGTCTTATTTTGTATAAATAGATGGCGAGCTCTGCAATCCATTAAAGGTGATTATGTGTTGATCCCATCATTACACTGAGCTCTCCGAGCCTGAAACCAGCTAACTGTCCACGACCCTGAACAATTGCTCACTGAAACACTGATATAACCCGCACCCCTCACTGTAACACTGATATAACCAGCACCCCTCACTGTAACACACTGATATACCCCGCACTCCTCACTGTAACACTGATATAACCCGCACCCCTCACTGTAACACACTGATATAACCCGCACCCCTCACTGTAACACTGATATAACCCACACCCCTCACTGTAACACTGATATAACCCGCACCCCTCACTGAAACACTGATATACCCCACACCCCTCACTGTAACACTCTGATATACCCCACACCCCTCACTGTAACACTCTGATATACCCCACACCCCTCACTGTAACACTCTGATATAACCCGCACCCCTCACTGTAACACTGATATACCCCACACCCCTCACTGTAACACTCTGATATACCCCACACCCCTCACTGTAACACTCTGATATAACCCGCACCCCTCACTGTAACACTGATATACCCCACACCCCTCACTGTAACACTCTGATATAACCCGCACCCCTCACTGTAACACTGATATAACCAGCACCCCTCACTGTAACACACTGATATACCCCGCACTCCTCACTGTAACACTGATATAACCCGCACCCCTCACTGTAACACTCTGATATAACCCGCACCCCTCACTGAAACACTGATATACCCCACACCCCTCACTGTAACACTCTGATATACCCCACACCCCTCACTGTAACACTCTGATATACCCCACACCCCTCACTGTAACACTCTGATATAACCCGCACCCATCACTGTAACACTGATATACCCCACACCCCTCACTGTAACACTCTGATATAACCCACACCCCTCACTGTAACACTCTGATATAACCCGCACCCCTCACTGTAACACTGATATACCCCACACCCCTCACTGTAACACTGATATACCCCACACCCCTCACTGTAACACTCTGATATATCCCACACCCCTCACTGTAACACTCTGATATACCCCACACCCCTCACTGTAACACTCTGATATAACCCGCACCCCTCACTGTAACACTGATATAACCCGCACCCCTCACTGTAACACTGATATACCCCACACCCCCTCACTGTAACACTGATATACCCCACACCCCTCACTGTAACTCTCTGATATACCCCACACCCCTCACTGTAACACTCTGATATATCCCACACCCCTCACTGTAACACTCTGATATACCCCACACCCCTCACTGTAACACTCTGATATAACCCGCACCCCTCACTGTAACACTGATATAACCCGCACCCCTCACTGTAACACTGATATACCCCACACCCCCTCACTGTAACACTGATATACCCCACACCCCTCACTGTAACACTCTGATATACCCTACACCCCTCACTGTAACACTCTGATATATCCCACACCCCTCACTGTAACACTCTGATATACCCCACACCCCTCACTGTAACACTCTGATATACCCCACACCCCTCACTGTAACACTCTGATATAACCCGCACCCCTCACTGTAACACTGATATAATCCGCACCCCTCACTGTAACACTGATATACCCCGCACTCCTCACTGTAACACTGATATAACCCGCACCCCTCACTGTAACACTGATATAACCCGCACCCCTCACTGTAACACTGATATAATCCGCACCCCTCACTGTAACACTGATATAACAAGCACCCCTCACTGTAACACTCTGATATATCCCACACCCCTCACTGTAACACTCTGATATATCCCACACCCCTCACTGTAACACTCTGATATACCCCACACCCCTCACTGTAACACTCTGATATATCCCACACCCCTCACTGTAACACTCTGATATATCCCACACCCCTCACTGTAACACTCTGATATACCCCACACCCCTCACTGTAACACTCTGATATACCCCACACCCCTCACTGTAACACTGATATATCCCACACCCCTCACTGTAACACTGATATATCCCACACCCCTCACTGTAACACTCTGATATACCCCACACCCCTCACTGTAACACTCTGATATACCCCACACCCCTCACTGTAACACTCTGATATACCCCACACCCCTCACTGTAACACTCTGATATACCCCACACCCCTCACTGTAACACTCTGATATATCCCACACCCCTCACTGTAACACTCTGATATATCCCACACCCCTCACTGTAACACTGATATACCCCACACCCCTCACTGTAACACTCTGATATACCCCACACCCCTCACTGTAACACTCTGATATATCCCACACCCCTCACTGTAACACTGATATATCCCACACCCCTCACTGTAACACTCTGATATACCCCACACCCCTCACTGTAACACTCTGATATACCCCACACCCCTCACTGTAACACTGATATATCCCACACCCCTCACTGTAACACTCTGATATACCCCACACCCCTCACTGTAACACTGATATACCCCACACCCCTCACTGTAACACTCTGATATACCCCACACCCCTCACTGTAACACACTGATATACCCCACACCCCTCACTGTAACACTGATATATCCCGCACCCCTCACTGTAACACTCTGATATACCCCACACCCCTCACTGTAACATTCTGATATATCCCACACCCCTCACTGTAACACTCTGACATACCCCACACCCCTCACTGTAACACTCTGATATACCCCACACCCCTCACTGTAACACTCTGATATATCCCACACCCCTCACTGTAACACTCTGATATACCCCACACCCCTCACTGTAACACTGATATATCCCACACCCCTCACTGTAACACTGATATACCCCACACCCCTCACTGTAACACTCTGATATACCCCACACCCCTCACTGTAACACTCTGATATACCCCACACCCCTCACTGTAACACTGATATATCCCACACCCCTCACTGTAACACTCTGATATACCCCACACCCCTCACTGTAACACTCTGATATATCCCACACCCCTCACTGTAACACTGATATATCCCACACCCCTCACTGTAACACTCTGATATATCCCACACCCCTCACTGTAACACTGATATATCCCACACCCCTCACTGTAACACTCTGATATATCCCACACCCCTCACTTTAACACTCTGATATATCCCACACCCCTCACTGTAACACTGATATACCCCACACCCCTCACTGTAACACTCTGATATACCCCACACCCCTCACTGTAACACTCTGATATATCCCACACCCCTCACTGTAACACTCTGATATACCCCACACCCCTCACTGTAACACTGATATACCCCACACCCCTCACTGTGACATTCTGATATATCCCACACCCCTCACTGTAACACTCTGATATACCCCACACCCCTCACTGTAACACTGATATATCCCACACCCCTCACTGTAACACACTGATATACCCCACACCCCTCACTGTAACACTCTGATATACCCCACGCCCCTCACTGTAACACTCTGATATACCCCACACCCCTCACTGTAACATTCTGATATATCCCACACCCCTCACTGTAACACTCTGATATACCCCACACCCCTCACTGTAACATTCTGATATATCCCACACCCCTCACTGTAACACTCTGATATACCCCACACCCCTCACTGTAACACTCTGATATACCCCACACCCCTCACTGTAACACTCTGATATATCCCACACCCCTCACTGTAACACTCTGATATACCCCACACCCCTCACTGTAACACTGATATATCCCACACCCCTCACTGTAACACTCTGATATACCCCACACCCCTCAATGTAACACTGATATATCCCACACCCCTCACTGTAACACTCTGATATACCCCACACCCCTCACTGTAACACTGATATATCCCACACCCCTCACTGTAACACTGATATATCCCACACCCCTCACTGTAACACTCTGATATACCCCACACCCCTCACTGTAACACTGATATATCCCACACCCCTCACTGTAACACTCTGATATATCCCACACCCCTCACTGTAACACTCTGATATACCCCACACCCCTCACTGTAACACTCTGATATACCCCACACCCCTCACTGTAACACTGATATATCCCACACCCGTCACTGTAACACTCTGATATATCCCACACCCTTCACTGTAACACTCTGATATATCCCACACCCCTCACTGTAACACTGATATATCCCACACCCCTCACTGTAACACTCTGATATACCCCACACCCCTCACTGTAACACTCTGATATACCCCACACCCCTCACTGTAACACTCTGATATACCCCACACCCCTCACTGTAACACTCTGATATATCCCACACCCCTCACTGTAACACTCTGATATATCCCACACCCCTCACTGTAACACTCTGATATATCCCACACCCCTCACTGTAACACTCTGATATATCCCACACCCCTCACTGTAACACTCTGATATATCCCACACCCCTCACTGTAACACTCTGATATATCCCACACCCCTCACTGTAACACTCTGATATATCCCACACCCCTCACTGTAACACTGATATATCCCACACCCCTCACTGTAACACTCTGATATATCCCACACCCCTCACTGTAACACTCTGATATACCCCACACCCCTCACTGTAACACTGATATATCCCACACCCCTCACTGTAACACTCTGATATACCCCACACCCCTCACTGTAACACTCTGATATATCCCACACCCCTCACTGTAACACTGATATACCCCACACCCCTCACTGTAACACTGTGATATACCCCACACCCCTCACTGTAACACTCTGATATATCCCACACCCCTCACTGTAACACTGATATATCCCACACCCCTCACTGTAACACTCTGATATACCCCACACCCCTCACTGTAACACTCTGATATACCCCACACCCCTCACTGTAACACTGATATATCCCACACCCCTCACTGTAACACTCTGATATACCCCACACCCCTCACTGTAACACTGATATACCCCACACCCCTCACTGTAACACTCTGATATACCCCACACCCCTCACTGTAACACACTGATATACCCCACACCCCTCACTGTAACACTGATATATCCCGCACCCCTCACTGTAACACTCTGATATACCCCACACCCCTCACTGTAACATTCTGATATATCCCACACCCCTCACTGTAACACTCTGATATACCCCACACCCCTCACTGTAACACTCTGATATACCCCACACCCCTCACTGTAACACTCTGATATATCCCACACCCCTCACTGTAACACTCTGATATATCCCACACCCCTCACTGTAACACTGATATACCCCACACCCCTCACTGTAACACTCTGATATACCCCACACCCCTCACTGTAACACTCTGATATACCCCACACCCCTCACTGTAACACTGATATATCCCACACCCCTCACTGTAACACTCTGATATACCCCACACCCCTCACTGTAACACTCTGATATACCCCACACCCCTCACTGTAACACTCTGATATATCCCACACCCCTCACTGTAACACTGATATATCCCACACCCCTCACTGTAACACTCTGATATACCCCACACCCCTCACTGTAACACTCTGATATACCCCACACCCCTCACTGTAACACTGATATACCCCACACCCCTCACTGTAACACTCTGATATACCCCACACCCCTCACTGTAACACACTGATATATCCCACACCCCTCACTGTAACACTCTGATATATCCCACACCCCTCACTGTAACACTCTGATATATCCCACACCCCTCACTGTAACACTCTGATATATCCCACACCCCTCACTGTAACACTCTGATATATCCCACACCCCTCACTGTAACACTCTGATATATCCAACACCCCTCACTGTAACACTGATATACCCCACACCCCTCACTGTAACGCTCTGATATACCCCACACCCCTCACTGTAACACTCTGATATACCCCACACCCCTCACTGTAACACTCTGATATACCCCACACCCCTCACTGTAACACTGATATACCCCACACCCCTCACTGTAACACTCTGATATACCCCACACCCCTCACTGTAACACTCTGATATATCCCACACCCCTCACTGTAACACTCTGATATATCCCACACCCCTCACTGTAACACTCTGATATACCCCACGCCCCTCACTGTAACACTCTGATATACCCCACACCCCTCACTGTAACACTCTGATATACCCCACACCCCTCACTGTAACACTCTGATATACCCCACACCCCTCACTGTAACACTCTGATATACCCCACGCCCCTCACTGTAACACTCTGATATAACCCACTCCCCTCACTGTAACACTCTGATATACCCCACACCCCTCACTGTAACATTCTGATATATCCCACACCCCTCACTGTAACACACTGATATACCCCACGCCCCTCACTGTAACACTCTGATATACCCCACACCCCTCACTGTAACATTCTGATATATCCCACACCCCTCACTGTAACACTCTGATATACCCCACACCCCTCACTGTAACACTCTGATATATCCCACACCCCTCACTGTAACACTCTGATATACCCCACACCCCTCACTGTAACACTGATATATCCCACACCCCTCACTGTAACACTCTGATATACCCCACACCCCTCACTGTAACACTCTGATATATCCCACACCCCTCACTGTAACACTCTGATATATCCCACACCCCTCACTGTAACACACTGATATACCCCACACCCCTCACTGTAACACTCTGATATATCCCACACCCCTCACTGTAACACTCTGATATACCCCACACCCCTCACTGTAACACTGATATATCCCACACCCCTCACTGTAACACTCTGATATACCCCACACCCCTCAATGTAACACTGATATATCCCACACCCCTCACTGTAACACTCTGATATACCCCACACCCCTCACTGTAACACTGATATATCCCACACCCCTCACTGTAACACTGATATATCCCACACCCCTCACTGTAACACTCTGATATACCCCACACCCCTCACTGTAACACTGATATATCCCACACCCCTCACTGTAACACTGATATACCCCACACCCCTCACTGTAACACTCTGATATACCCCACACCCCTCACTGTAACACTCTGATATACCCCACACCCCTCACTGTAACACTCTGATATACCCCACACCCCTCACTGTAACACTGATATATCCCACACCCGTCACTGTAACACTCTGATATATCCCACACCCTTCACTGTAACACTCTGATATATCCCACACCCCTCACTGTAACACTGATATACCCCACACCCCTCACTGTAACACTCTGATATACCCCACACCCCTCACTGTAACACTCTGATATACCCCACACCCCTCACTGTAACACTCTGATATATCCCACACCCCTCACTGTAACACTCTGATATATCCCACACCCCTCACTGTAACACTCTGATATATCCCACACCCCTCACTGTAACACTGATATATCCCACACCCCTCACTGTAACACTCTGATATATCCCACACCCCTCACTGTAACACTCTGATATACCCCACACCCCTCACTGTAACACTGATATATCCCACACCCCTCACTGTAACACTCTGATATATCCCACACCCCTCACTGTAACTCTCTGATATACCCCACACCCCTCACTGTAACACTGATATATCCCACACCCCTCACTGTAACACTCTGATATACCCCACACCCCTCACTGTAACACTGATATATCCCACACCCCTCACTGTAACACTCTGATATACCCCACACCCCTCACTGTTACACTGATATATCCCACACCCCTCACTGTAACACTCTGATATACCCCACACCCCTCACTGTAACACTCTGATATACCCCACACCCCTCACTGTAACACTCTGATATATCCCACACCCCTCACTGTAACACTCTGATATACCCCACACCCCTCACTGTAACACTGATATACCCCACACCCCTCACTGTAACACTCTGATATATCCCACACCCCTCACTGTAACACTCTGATATACCCCACACCCCTCACTGTAACACACTGATATACCCCACACCCCTCACTGTAACACTCTGATATATCCCACACCCTTCACTGTAACACTCTGATATATCCCACACCCCTCACTGTAACACTGATATATCCCACACCCCTCACTGTAACACTCTGATATACCCCACACCCCTCACTGTAACACTCTGATATACCCCACACCCCTCACTGTAACACTCTGATATACCCCACACCCCTCACTGTAACACTGATATACCCCGCACCCCTCACTGTAACACTCTGATATACCCCACACCCCCCACTGTAACACTCTGATATACCCCACACCCCTCACTGTAACACTCTGATATACCCCACACCCCCCACTGTAACACTCTGATATATCCCACACCCCCCACTGTAACACTCTGATATACCCCACACCCCCCACTGTAACACTCTGATATACCCCACACCCCCCACTGTAACACTCTGATATATCCCACACCCCCCACTGTAACACTCTGATATACCCCACACCCCTCACTGTAACACTCTGATATATCCCACACCCCTCACTGTAACACTGATATATCCCACCCCCCCCCACTGTAACACTCTGATATACCCCACACCCCTCACTGTAACACTCTGATATATCCCACACCCCTCACTGTAACACTGATATATCCCACACCCCCCACTGTAACACTCTGATATACCCCACACCCCTCACTGTAACACTAACTTGACTGAAGAGTGCATTGAGGAATGGAGTATATGTCGTTGTCGTGAGGGAGGGAGTCTCGCTCGTCCTCCTCGTGTTCCTCGAGGCGAAGGAGGGATTGTCGCTCGTCCTCCTCGTGTTCCTCGAGGTGAGGGAGGGAGTGTCGCTGGTCCTTCTCGACCCCTTCCCTCCGGAGATCGCACCCTGCCTTGTGACTGCTGCCTTCGCCCCGGGTCCAGTCTCCTCTCGGCCCCTCTCCGCGTCCTTGTCGACGGCTTGACTCACCGACTGTTTCTGTGGCCTCTCGCTCTGCCCCCGTCCTCCCCTCCCGCTCTCCGCCCTCTCCTCCTTCCCCGTCTGCGCCCTCCTCTCCTCCTTCCCCGTCTCCGCCCTCCTCTCCTCCTTCCCCGTCTCCGCCCTCCTCTCCTCCTTCCCCGTCTCCCCCCTCCTCTCCTCCTTCCCCGTCTCTCCCCTCCTCTCCTCCTTCCCCGTCTCTCCCCTCCTCTCCTCCTTCCCCGTCTCTCCCCTCCTCTCCTCCTTCCCCGTCTCTCCCCTCCTCTCCTCCTTCCCCGTCTCTCCCCTCCTCTCCTCCTTCCCCGTCTCTCCCCTCCTCTCCTCCTTCCCCGTCTCCCCCCTCCTCTCCTCCTTCCCCGTCTCTCCCCTCCTCTCCTCCTTCCCCGTCTCCGCCCTCCTCTCCTCCTTCCCCCTCTCCTCCTTCCCCGTCTCTCTCCTCCTCTCCGAACCTCCCTTCCTGTCGCCTTTGATCGACATGCCTGGCAGGGAGTGGGGAAGGTTTGGCTGAGCTACAAGAACTCTGTGGGATTAGCAGAGGCCACTGACCGCTGGGCAAGGGGGATTGACTCAAGCTCATTAATTGGTGCTGACTGGTCTCTTGTCGTACAGTCCGAGCCTTGGCTCAGTTGGGCTCTCTCTCTCTCTCTATCTCTATCTCTCTCTCTCTCTCTATATATATCTATCTCTCTCTCTCTCTCTCTCTCTATAAGAGAGGAGGGGGAGTTGCGTTCTTGATTAGGGAGAACATCACGGCAGTAGTGAGAGGGGATATATCCGAGGGTTCGCCCACTGAGTCTATATGGGTAGAACTGAAAAATAAGAAGGGAGAGATCACTTTGATAGGATTGTAAACATAGCATTAGGGGCTTGGATGGAGAGAAATTTGTTGAGTGTATTCAGGAGGAATTTCTCATTCAGTATGTGGATGGCCCGACTAGAGAGGGGGCAAAACTTGACCTCCTCTTGGGAAATAAGGAAGGGCAGGTGACAGAAGTGTTCGTGAGGGATCACTTTGGGACCAGTGATCATAATTCCATTAGTTTTAAGATAGCTATGGAGAAGGATAGGTCTGGCCCAAAAGTTAAAATTCTAAATTGGGGAAAGGCCAATTTTGATGGTATTAGACAGGAACTTTCAGAAGTTGATTGGGAGAGTCTGTTGGCAGGCAAAGGGACGTCTGGTAAGTGGGAGGCTTTCAAAAGTGTGTTAACCAGGGTTCAGGGTAAGCACATTCCTTATAAAGTGAAGGGCAAGGCTGGTAGAAGTAGGGAACCTTGGATGACTCGGGAGATTGAGGCCCTCGTCAAAAAGAAGAAGGAGGCATATGACATGCATAGACAGCTGGGATCAAGTGGATCCCTTGAAGAGTATAGAGATTGCCGGAGTAGAGTTAAGAGGGAAATCAGGAGGGCAAAAAGGGGACATGAGATTGCTTTGGCAGATCAGGCAAAGGTGAATCCAAAGAGCTTCTACAAATACATAAAGGGCAAAAGAATAACTAGGGAGAGAGTAGGGCCTCTTAAGGATCAACAAGGTCATCTATGTGCGGAACCACAAGAGGTGGGTGAGATCCTGAATGAATATTTCACATCGGTATTTACGGTTGAGAAAGGCATGGATGTTAGGGAACTTGGGGAAATAAATAGTGATGTCTTGAGGAGTGTACATATTACAGAGAGGGAGGTGCTGGAAGTCTTAACGCGCATCAAGGTAGATAAATCTCCGGGACCTGATGAAATGTATCCCAGGACGTTATGGGAGGTTAGGGAGGAAATTGCGGGTCCCCTAGCAGAGATATTTGAATCATCCACCGCTACAGGTGAGGTGCCTGAAGATTGGAGGGTAGCAAATGTTGTGCCTTTGTTTAAGAAGGGCGGCAGGGAAAAGCCTGGGAACTACAGACCGGTGAGCCTGACATCTGTAGTGGGTAAGTTGTTAGAGGGTATTCTGAGGGACAGGATCTACAGGCATTTGGAGAGGCAGGGACTGATTAGGAACAGTCAGCATGGTTTTGTGAGAGGAAAATCATGTCTCACGAATTTGA
>NW_027139090.1:2500-12500 GCF_035084215.1 Heptranchias perlo | reverse complement strand
TGGTTACAGTTAGTGTTCTCGGGCTTAATAGTCGCCCAAGGGGGTGTATAGCGGTCGATGGCCGTTGTGGAGTGCGTTTATTGTGGGTTGATTTTGACTTTGCCTGGCTGGTGGAATTTGTGGGAGGCAGGCAAGGGGATTGGTGTGGGTTGGTTGGCCGGAAGGGAGCTGCTTGCATTGGGGTGTTATCCTGACTTTGTTTCGCTGGTGAGAGTAGGCAGCGGCAGGCAGGCAAGCGGAATGTCGTGTGGGGTGCAGTGAGAGGTTGTAATGACGCTGCTTTGCAGCTGACCATGTGCCCTGATTTGTGACGCCCGTTTGGAGGCTGATATCTCAGGAAGGCCGAGGCCGATTTCCTCCGGGTATGGCTCGTTGCGTGCGGCAGGAGGAGGCGCAGCGTACGGTACCGAGCACTGGGAGGTGCGGTGCTGCCCGCCGGAGTGACAGCGAAAGGCTGCGCACCGCTTTCCGCCTGGTAACTCGGCGTCCGTGAGACCGACCGACTCCGCTTTATCGCCGGAGCTAGAGTGGGGCAAGGGGCACGGTTGAGTACCGGAAGGATGACGTTCGCACACGGGGAAGTCGAGTGCCGGGCCGCTGAAAGCGAGCAGGGTGCCACCGACTCTTCGGGCCCACTCGGAGGCTGATATCTCAGGAAGGCCGAGGCCGATTTCCTCCGGGTATGGCTCGTTGCGTGCGGCAGGAGGAGGCGCAGCGTACGGTACCGAGCACTGGGAGGTGCGATGCTGCCCGCCGGAGTGACAGCGAAAGGCTGCGCACCGCTTTCCGCCTGCTAACTCGGCGTCCGTGAGACCGACCGACTTCGCTTTACCGCCGGAGCTAGAGTGGGGCAAGGGGCACGGTTGGGTACCGGAACGATCACGTTCGCACACCGGGAAGTCGAGTGCCGGGTCTCGAAACGGAGCCGGGTCGGCCCAATTTAAAACGGAGAATAGAGTGCTGCCCTCTGCGGGTGAAAACCTGGAAGTACGTTGGTTAATGATTTCCAGTTCACCCCGCTTGGTCAGGCCCACTCGGAGGCGGATAACTCCGGAACGCCGAGGCCGATTTCCTCCGGGTATGGCTCGTTGCGTGCGGCAGGAGGCGGCGCAGCGTACGGTACCGAGCACTCGGAGATGCGGTGCTGCCCGCCGGAGTGACAGCGAAAGGCTGCGCACCGCTTTCCGCCTGGTAACTCGGCGTCCGTGAGACCGACCGACTCCGCTTTAGCACCGGAGCTAGAGTGGGGCAAGGGGCACCGAAGGGTACCGGAACGATCACGTTCGCATACCGGGAAGTCGAGTGACGGGCCGCTGAAAGCGAGCAGGGTGCCACCGCTCGGGGCCCCGGTTTGTCCGTCCCACCCGGAGGCCCATATCTCCGGAAGGCACAGGCCGATTTCCTCCGGGTATGGCTCGTTGTGTGCGGCCGGACCAGGCGCAGCGGACGGTACCGAGCACTGGGAGGTGCGATGCTGCCCGCCGGAGTGACAGCGAAAGGCTGCGCACCGCTTTCCGCCTGCTAACTCGGCGTCCGTGAGACCGACCGACTCCGCTTTACCGCCGGAGCTAGAGTGGGGCAAGGGGCACGGTTGAGTACCGGAAGGATGACGTTCGCACACCGGGAAGTCGACTAGCGGGCCGCCGAAAGCGAGCTCGGGGCCCCGGTTTGTCCGTCCCACCCGGAGGCCCATATCTCCGGAAGGCACAGGCCGATTTCCACCGGGTATGGCTCGTTGTGTGCGGCCGGACCAGGCGCAGCGGACGGTACCGAGCACTCGGAGGTCGGGCGCTGCCCGCCGGAGGTACAGCGAAAGGCTGCAAACCACTTTCCGCCGCCTCCCTCCGCGGGCGTGAGACCGACGGTCGTCGGGTTTAGTTCCGCGGCTAGAGCAGGACGAGGGGCAGCGAACGGTACCGGAACGAACCCGGTCGCACACCGGGAAGTCGAGTGCCGGGTCTCGAAACGGAGCCGGGTCGGCCCAGTTTAAAACGGAGAAGAGAGTGCTGCCCTCTGCGGGTGAAAACATGGAAGTACGTTGGTTAATGATTTCCAGTTCACCCCGCTTGGTCAGGCCCACTCGGAGGCGGATAACTCCGGAACGCCGAGGCCGATTTCCTCCGGGTATGGCTCGTTGCGTGCGGCAGGAGGAGGCGCAGCGTTCGGTACCGAGCACTCGGAGGTGCGGTGCTGCCCGCCGGAGTGACAGCGAAAGGCTGCGCACCCCTTTCCGCCTGCTAACTCGGCGTCCGTGAGACCGACCGACTCCGCTTTAGCACCGGAGCTAGAGTGGGGCAAGGGGCACCGAAGGGTACCGGAACGATGACGTTCGCACACCGGGAAGTCGAGTGCCGGGCCGCCGAAAGCGAGCAGTGGTGCCACCGCTCGGGGCCCCGGTTTGTCCGTCCCACCCGGAGGCCCATATCTCCGGAAGGCACAGGCCGATTTCCTCCGGGTATGGCTCGTTGTGTGCGGCCGGACCAGGCGCAGCGGACGGTACCGAGCACTCGGAGGTCGGGCGCTGCCCGCCGGAGGTACAGCGAAAGGCTGCAAACCACTTTCCGCCGCCTCCCTCCGCGGGCGTGAGACCGACGGTCGTCGGGTTTAGTTCCGCGGCTAGAGCAGGACGAGGGGCAGCGAACGGTACCGGAACGAACCCGGTCGCACACCGGGAAGTCGAGTGCCGGGTCTCGAAACGGAGCCGGGTCGGCCCAGTTTAAAACGGAGAAGAGAGTGCTGCCCTCTGCGGGTGAAAACATGGAAGTACGTTGGTTAATGATTTCCAGTTCACCCCGCTTGGTCAGGCCCACTCGGAGGCGGATAACTCCGGAACGCCGAGGCCGATTTCCTCCGGGTATGGCTCGTTGCGTGCGGCAGGAGGAGGCGCAGCGTTCGGTACCGAGCACTCGGAGGTGCGGTGCTGCCCGCCGGAGTGACAGCGAAAGGCTGCGCACCCCTTTCCGCCTGCTAACTCGGCGTCCGTGAGACCGACCGACTCCGCTTTAGCACCGGAGCTAGAGTGGGGCAAGGGGCACCGAAGGGTACCGGAACGATGACGTTCGCACACCGGGAAGTCGAGTGCCGGGCCGCCGAAAGCGAGCAGGGTGCCACCGCTCGGGGCCCCGGTTTGTCCGTCCCACCCGGAGGCCCATATCTCCGGAAGGCACAGGCCGATTTCCTCCGGGTATGGCTCGTTGCGTGCGGCCGGACCAGGCGCAGCGGACGGTACCGAGCACTCGGAGGTCGGGCGCTGCCCGCCGGAGGTACAGCGAAAGGCTGCAAACCACTTTCCGCCGCCTCCCTCCGCGGGCGTGAGACCGACGGTCGTCGGGTTTGTTTCCGCGGCTAGAGCAGGACGAGGGGCAGCGAACGGTACCGGAAGGAACCCGGTCGCACACCGGGAAGTCGACTAGCGGGCCGCCGAAAGCGAGCACGGGGCCCCGGTTTGTCCGTCCCACCCGGAGGCCCATATCTCTGGAAGGCACAGGCCGATTTCCACCGGGTATGGCTCGTTGTGTGCGGCAGGACCAGGCGCAGCGGACGGTACCGAGCACTCGGAGGTCGGGCGCTGCCCGCCGGAGGTACAGCGAAAGGCTGCAAACCACTTTCCGCCACCTCCCTCCGCGGGCGTGAGACCGACGGTCGTCGGGTTTGTCTCCGCGGCTAGAGCAGGACGAGGGGCAGCGAACGGTACCGGAACGAACCCGGTCGCACACCGGGAAGTCGACCAGCGGGCCGCCGAAAGCGTGCTCGGGTCCCCGGTTTGTCTGTCCCACCCGGAGGCTGATATCTGAGGAAGTCCGAGGCCGATTTCCTCCGGCTAACTCGGCGGGCAATGTGTCCCCCCCCCACCATCTTCGGCTGATTACCGTGGCTGGACCGGATCAAGGAGCAACGGAACCGTGCCAGAACGACGTCGGTCGGACGGCGTGAACTGATAGTGCCGAGGCCGGAAACCGAGCCGGAAATGTGCACCGATTTATTGGTCCCACTCGCAGGCCCATATCTCCGGAAGGCCGAGGCCGATTTCCTCCGGGTATGGTTCGCTGCGTGCAGCCGGAAGGGGAGCAGCGGACGGCACTGAGCAGCCGGAGGTGCGGCGCTGCCCGCCGGAGCTGCAAGCGAAAGGCTGCGCACCGCTTTCCGCTGGCTAACTCGGCGGCCGTCAGGCCGACCGACTCCGCTTCAGCACGGGAGCTGGAGTCGGGCAAGGGGCACCGAAGGGTACCGGAAGGATCACGTTCGGACACCGGGAAGTCGAGTGCCGGGCCGCCGAAAGCGAGCTCGGGGCCCCGGTTTGTCCGTCCCACCCGGAGGCCCATATCTCGAGAAGGCACAGGCCGATTTCCTCCGGGTTTGGCTCGCTGCGTGCGGCCGGACGAGGCGCAGCGAACGGTACCGAGCACTCGGAGGTGCGGCGCTGCCCGCCGGAGGTACAGCGAAAGGCTGCAAACCGCTTTCCGCCTCCTCTCCCCTCGGGCGTGAGACCGACGGTCGTCTGGTTTGCTTCCGCGGCAAGAGCAGGACGAGGGGCACCGAGCGGTACCAGAACGAACCCGGTCGCACACCGGGATGTGGAGTGCCCGGCCCAAACCCGCTACCCCCCCCCCCCCCCCCCAACACCCGAAAGCGAGCCCCGGTTTGTGGATTAAAAGTGAAGCGGCAAAGATTTGTAAAACAGCGTGAAATGATGAACCAGAAGCCCAAAGTAATGGTGGGA
Organism: Heptranchias perlo; assembly: GCF_035084215.1. Classification (NCBI taxonomy): domain Eukaryota; kingdom Metazoa; phylum Chordata; class Chondrichthyes; order Hexanchiformes; family Hexanchidae; genus Heptranchias; species Heptranchias perlo. The sequence continues at coordinate 7,780 of NW_027139090.1, read as the reverse complement.
ATAAAAGTTCCAAAATGTGAAATGGTGAACCAGAAGTTGTGTGAACTGTTTAACCCAAAGTGGCAAAAATGGATTAAAAGGGGTGAAATGATCGACCGCAAAGCAGGGCAAGCATTAAACAAAAGCAGCAGCATTTTTTAAAAAGGGACAAATGGTTTACCAGAATCCCAAAAGAATGCTCAGAGACTTAAGTCCCAAAGGGGAAATGGTTAACCAGTAGCTGGGTGAACTGCTTAACCCAAAGTGGGAAAAAGGATAAAAAAGGGGTGAACTGATCAACCAGAAGTCGACAACAATGTGCGGCGATTAAGTCTGAAAGAGGGAAAGGTTGACCGGAAAGCAGGGAAATGATTAAACAAAAGCAGAAAAATTCAGTAAAAAGGGGCAAGTGGTGAACCAGAAGTTGGGTGAACTGCTTAACCAAAAGTGGGAAAGAGGATTAAAAGGGGAGAAATGTTGAACCAGATGTCGAAAACAATGCGCGGCGATGAAGTCTGAAAGAGGAAAAGGTTGACCGCAAAGCAGGGAAAGGATTAAACAGAAGCAGCAATATCTTTTAAAAAGGGACAAATGGTGAACCAGAATCCCAAAAGAATGCTCAGAGACTTAAGTCCCAAAGGGGCAAATGGTTAACCAGAAGCTGGGTGAACTGTTTAACCAAAAGTGGGAAAAAGGATTAAAATGTTGTGAAATGATTAACCAGAAGGCGAAAGCAAAGTGCGGCGGCGAAGTCCTAAAGGGGAAAAGGTTGACCATAAAGCAGGGAAATGATTAAACAAAAGCGGAAAAATTCAGTAAGAAGGGGCAAATGGTTAACCAGAAGTTGGGTGAACTGCTTAACCAAAAGTGGGAAAAAGGATTAAAAGGGGAGAAATGTTTAACCAGATGTCGAAAACAATGCGCGGCGATGAAGTCTGAAAGAGGAATAGGTCGACCGCAAAGCAGGGAAATGATTAAACAAAAGCAGAAAAATTCAGTAAAAAGGGGCAAATGGTGAACCAGAAGCTGGGTGAACTGCTTAACCAAAAGTGGGAAAAAGGATTAAAAGGGGAGAAATGTTGAACCAGATGTCGAAAACAAGGTGCGGCGATGAAGTCTGAAAGAGGAATAGGTCGACCGCAAAGCAGGGAAAGGTTTAATCAAAAGCAGCAATATCTTTTAAAAAGGGACAAATGGTGAACCAGAATCACAAAAGAATGCTCAGAGACTTAAGTCCCAAAGGGGAAATGGTTAACCAGTAGCTGGGTGAACTGTCCAACCCAAAGTGGGAAAAAGGATTAAAAGGGGTGAAATGATTAACCAGGAGGCTAAAGCAATGTGCCGCGGTGAAGTCCTAAAGGGGAAAAGGTTGACCAGAAAGCAGGGAAAGCATTAAACAAAAGCGGCAACATTTTTTAAAAAGTGGCAAATGGTTAACCAGAATCCCAAAAGAATGCTCAGAGACTTAAGTCCCAAAGGGGAAATGGTGAACCAGAAGCTGGGTGAACTGGTGAACCAAAAGTGGGAAAAAGGATTAAAAGGGGAGAAATGATTAACCAGGAGGCTGAAGCAATGTGCCGCGGTGAAGTCCTAAAGGGTAAAAGGTTGACAAGAAAGCAGGGAAATGATTAAACCAAAGCGGAAAAATTCAGTATAATGGGGCAAATGGTTAACCAGAAGCTGGGTGAAATGGTTAACCAAAAGTGGCAAAAAAAGATTTAAAGGGGAAAAATGATTAACCAGAAGTCGACAACAATGCTCGGCGATGAAGTCTGAAAGGGGAAAAGGTTGACCAGAAAGCAGGGAAACGATTAAACAAAAGCGGCAACATTTTTTAAAAAGTGGCAAATGGTTAACCAGAATCCCAAAAGAATGCTCAGAGACTAAGTCCCAAAGGGGAAATGGTTAACCAGAAGCTGGGGGAAATGGTTAACCAAAAGTTGCAAAAATGATTAAAAGGGGTGAAATGATTAACCAGGAGGCTGAAGCAATGTGCCGCGGTGAAGTCCTAAAGGGGAAAAGGTTGACCACAAAGCAGGGAAAGCATTAAACAAAAGCGGCAACATTTTTTAAAAATTGGCAAATGATTAACCAGAATCCCAAAAGAATGCTCAGAGACTAAGTCCCAAAGGGGAAATGGTTAACCAGAAGCAGGGGGAAATGGTTAACCAAAAGTTGCAAAAATGATTAAAAGGGGTGAAATGATTAACCAGGAGGCTGAAGCAATGTGCCGCGGTGAAGTCCTAAAGGGGAAAAGGTTGACCACAAAGCAGGGAAAGCATTAAACAAAAGCGGCAACATTTTTAAAAAAGTGGCAAATGATTAACCAGAATCCCAAAAGAATGCTCAGAGACTAAGTCCCAAAGGGGAAATGGTTAACCAGAAGCTGGGGGAAATGGTTAACCAAAAGTTGCAAAAATGATTAAAAGGGGTGAAATGATTAACCAGGAGGCTAAAGCAATGTGCCGCGGTGAAGTCTGAAAGAGGGAAAGGTTGACCAGAAAGCATTAAACAAAAGTGGCAACATTTTAAAATAATTGGCAAATGGTTAACCAGAATCCCAAAAGAATGCTCAGAGACTAAGTCCCAAAGGGGAAATGGTTAACCAGAAGCTGGGGGAAATGGTTAACCAAAAGTTGCAAAAATGATTAAAAGGGGTGAAATGATTAACCAGGAGGCTAAAGCAATGTGCCGCGGTGAAGTCCTAAAGGGGAAAAGGTTGACCAGAAAGCAGGGAAAGCATTAAACAAAAGCGGCAACATTTTTTAAAAAGTGGCAAATGGTTAACCAGAATCCCAAAAGAATGCTCAGAGACCAAGTCCCAAAGGGGAAATGGTTAACCAGAAGCTGGGGGAAATGGTTAACCAAAAGTTGCAAAAATGATTAAAAGGGGTGAAATGATTAACCAGGAGGCTGAAGCAATGTGCCGCGGTGAAGTCTGAAAGAGGGAAAGGTTGACCAGAAAGCATTAAACAAAAGTGGCAACATTTTTTAAAAATTGGCAAATGGTTAACCAGAATCCCAAAAGAATGCTCACAGACTAAGTCCCAAAGGGGAAATGGTTAACCAGAAGCTGGGTGAAATGGTTAACCAAAAGTTACAAAAATGATTAAAAGGGGTGAAATGATCAACCAGAAGTCGAAAACAATGTGCGGCGATGAAGTCCTAAGGTGGAAAAGTTACCCAGAAGGCAGGGAAATGATCAAACGAAAGCAGCCAAAAAATTATTAAAAGAGGGGAACTGATGAACCAAAAGATGAGAAACGGCCCGCAGAGACTAAGTCCAAAACGGGAACTGGTGAACCGGAAATGATTAACCAAAAACTAAGTCCGAAGAGGGAACTGGTAAACCAGAACTGAGTAACCCGATTTTTAAAATTAATTATAAATGGGGAAACGATTGAGCAAAAGGCGGAAATTAAGTCACAGGGACCAGGTCCGAAAGGGCAAGAGGTTACCCCGTAGGGGGCATTCGTCAACTCAATCTGAAAATTTTGGAGGCAAATCTGACCAAAATGCGGAAATCGGACCACACCGCGAGGGGCGCCATTCGACGGGGCAGGGGTAGACGCGTCGAACGGTGCCTGAAGGTCCCGGCTGCGACACGTGAGTCCGGAGATATGGCCAGTCAAAGTCTGATGGGAGGTACCGAAGCCGAAAAATCGAAACGCGTTTGCGGCGATTCGGTGTCAGAAAGTCGGTCACGAATTCAAATTCGTCCCGCTGATTCGCCAATTGCCAGCCGGTTCCGGGGGGATTGGCGGGGTACCTGCAGGATAGTAAGAGGTGGCATGTCGAGACTTAGCCTGTTTACCAGACTTGTGTCCAGCGCCTCCAGGTCTGCAGAGACCGACCCGGGCTGCCGCCCAACCGACTTTTAAGCCTTTTGGGAGTGGGAATTTTTCCCATTTTTCCCCATTTTTCGGGTTTTTTGGTCGGGCTTGAAAACGGCGGCCCCGAGGCCTCCCGGGGCTGGCGGGCTTCGGCTCCCTTGCGAGAGGGTCCGAATTCCACCCGTTTAAGCCCAGAAAGGAGTTCGGAAGTCAGTCGGTCGAGGGAACCCCTTCGGAAGTCCGACGGGGATGGATTCGGCCGGCGTTTCGGATCTCCGGTCAGAGGATTCCCCCCCTGGGCGGGGGGGTGCGAGTAGCTGCCGGCAAACGGTCCCTTGCACTTGTGGCACAAAAAGTCCGAGCACAGGTTAATGAGTTGGCCGCGGAAGCCCCTATGCCGAAATGAGAAAGCCCCCGTTGCGGGGATTTAGTGACGCATCTGCGGCCGGAGGTGGGAGGCCGTCCTGCCGAATTGACACTTGTCATTCGGGCACCTAGGGATTGGTCGGGTACCCGGAGATTTTCGAGAACACGATTTTCAGAGCTTTCTCTGACAGCCCAGGTGCACTTTAAGAGTGCCTGAAAAAGTGACACTTGGCAAAAGGCTCTCAATTTCAAAGCGGAGACCTTTACAAGAGCACTCGGAAGTCACCTGTCAGCATTTAAAGCTACATCAGGCGGCAATTTTCGAACTCTTTGTCAGTCTGAAATCGTGTTGAGCCTCGACAGCGTCGGGCTCAGGCAGGAGGAGCTTGCCAGCAGAGAGAGGCTCACCATGGATTGCTGGTGGATGCTTTTCGAAAACATATACACATTATATTATATTATAATAATATAAAGAAAAAAAAGAGTTTCTCAAAATCTCTGTGACACTTTGCAGATTTTTTTGAAAGCCAATAAAGAGAACTCTTTAACTTGAAAGTCACCTGTGCCGGCATAGCGATGACTTTTAAAACAGGTTGACACTTTCGAGCCGCGGCGGCTCTGAATCACCCCAGACACCAAGTGTGTTTGTGGGCAAGGCACCGCGGCCGGTGGGCTGCTTTTATAATAACGGGCACGCAGACTTTTTGAGAGGAATCGGTACTCTCTTCCGATCGATTTGGCGACTCGCGTCCGACATGGGAGGGCCCGAGCGGTCCAGCCAAGGCTGGTGTTCAGGCTCGTCAGGTTCCTCTCTCTGTCCCAAGTGGCAGACGGACAGTTTTAAAAGTCAGTGGGTTTTGTCGGCACGACTCTCCTGTTCACCCGCTGGCGTATTGCTCTCTTGTGAGGCCGAGAAGTCCACCTGTGTTGTCTAACAGAGGTCCGATTCAAGCTCCAGAGCCCGGGTGTCTGCCGTCTCGAGTGGAGCGGGAATGTGCACAGCAAGTCCCGTTCTGGTAGCTGAACACGAGATTTCTCTAGCAACTGAGCACCAAAACACGTCACCCTTTTAGAGCTGGAGGGCTGAGTGTGTGCATGTATC
>NW_027139089.1:0-22866 GCF_035084215.1 Heptranchias perlo | reverse complement strand
AATTGGACTTCAGACCTTCTGGTCAGAATGGCTCAATTGCACACTGCCTTTACGAATCAGCTATTCGGGGACTGCACTGAAATGCTTTAATATAATCATGGCAATTGTTATCTGTCATGTTAGTAAACCCAGAATTTTCCTTGGGATATACTGTTCCTCGCTAACAATCAGATGTTTGCCAGTGCTGTTGGGGAGGGTTTAAACTAATGTGGCAGGGGGATGGGAACCGATGCAGGAAGTCAGTGGGAAATAAAGTGGTGACAGAAACAAAAGGCAGTAAGGGAGAGTGTACAGAACATGACCGGACAGATGGTCTGAGAAAGCAGGGCAAAGACCAAGGGAAGTCTAGATTAAACTGCATTTATTTCAATGCAAGAAGTCTGATGGGCAAGGCAGATGAACTCAGGGCATGGATGGGTACATGGGACTGGGATGTTATAGCTATTACTGAAACATGGCTAAGGGAGGGGCAGGACTGGCAGCTCAATGTTCCAGGGTACAGATGCTATAGGAAAGATAGAGCAGGAGGTAAGAGAGGAGGGGGAGTTGCGTTCTTGATTAGGGAGAACATCACGGCAGTAGTGAGAGGGGATATATCCGAGGGTTCGCCCACTGAGTCCATATGGGTAGAACTGAAAAATAAGAAGGGAGAGATCACTTTGATAGGATTGTACTACAGACCCCCAAATAGTCAACGGGAAATTGAGGAGCAAATATGTAAGGAGATTACAGACAGCTGCAAGAAAAATAGGGTGGTAATAGTAGGGGACTTTAACTTTCCCAACATTGACTGGGACAGCCATAGCATTAGGGGCTTGGATGGAGAGAAATTTGTTGAGTGTATTCAGGAGGAATTTCTCATTCAGTATGTGGATGGCCCGACTAGAGAGGGGGCAAAACTTGACCTCCTCTTGGGAAATAAGGAAGGGCAGGTGACAGAAGTGTTAGTGAGGGATCACTTTGGGACCAGTGATCATAATTCCATTAGTTTTAAGATAGCTATGGAGAAGGATAGGTCTGGCCCAAAAGTTAAAATTCTAAATTGGGGAAAGGCCAATTTTGATGGTATTAGACAGGAACTTTCAGAAGTTGATTGGGAGAGTCTGTTGGCAGGCAAAGGGACGTCTGGTAAGTGGGAGGCTTTCAAAAGTGTGTTAACCAGGGTTCAGGGTAAGCACATTCCTTATAAAGTGAAGGGCAAGGCTGGTAGAAGTAGGGAACCTTGGATGACTCGGGAGATTGAGGCACTAGTCAAAAATAAGAAGGAGGCATATGACATGCATAGGCAGCTGGGATCAAGTGGATCCCTTGAAGAGTATAGAGATTGCCGGAGTAGAGTTAAGAGAGAAATCAGGAGGGCAAAAAGGGGATATGAGATTGCTTTGGCAGATCAGGCAAAGGTGAATCCAAAGAGCTTCTACAAATACATAAAGGGCAAAAGGGTAACTAGGGAGAGAGTAGGGCCTCTTAAGGATCAACAAGGTCATCTAAGTGCGGAACCACAAGAGATGGGTGAGATCCTGAATGAATATTTCACATCGGTATTTACGGTTGAGAAAGGCATGGATGTTAGGGAACTTGGGGAAATAAATAGTGATGTCTTGAGGAGTGTACATATTACAGAGAGGGAGGTGCTGGAAGTCTTAACGCGCATCAAGGTAGATAAATCTCCGGGACCTGATGAAATGTATCCCAGGACGTTATGGGAGGTTAGGGAGGAAATTGCGGGTCCCCTAGCAGAGATATTTGAATCATCCACCGCTACAGGTGAGGTGCCTGAAGATTGGAGGGTAGCAAATGTTGTGCCTTTGTTTAAGAAGGGCGGCAGGGAAAAGCCTGGGAACTACAGACCAGTGAGCCTGACATCTGTAGTGGGTAAGTTGTTAGAGGGTATTCTGAGGGACAGGATCTACAGGCATTTGGAGAGGCAGGGACTAATTAGGAACAGTCAGCATGGTTTTGTGAGAGGAAAATCATGTCTCACGAATTTGATTGAGTTTTTTGAAGGGGTAACCAAGAAGATAGATGAGGGCTGTGCAGTAGACGTGGTCTACATGGACTTCAGCAAAGCATTTGACAAGGTACCGCATGGTAGGTTGTTACATAAGGTTAAATCTCATGGGATCCAAGGTGAGGTAGCCAATTGGATACAAAATTGGCTTGACGACAGAAGACAGAGGGTGGTTGTAGAGGGTTGTTTTTCAAACTGGATGCCTGTGTCCAGCGGTGTGCCTCAGGGATCGGTGCTGGGTCCGCTGTTATTTGTTATTTATATTAATGATTTGGATGAGAATTTAGGAGGCATGGTTAGTAAGTTTGCAGATGACACCAAGATTGGTGGCATTGTGGACAGTGAAGAAGGTTATCTGGGATTGCAACGGGATCTTGATAAATTGGGCCAGTGGGCCGATGAATGGCAGATGGAGTTTAATTTAGATAAATGTGAGGTAATGCATTTTGGTAGATCGAATCGGGCCAGGACCTACTCCGTTAATGGTAGGGCGTTGGGGAGAGTTATAGAACAAAGAGATCTAGGAGTACAGATTCATAGCTCCTTGAAAGTGGAGTCACAGGTGAAGAAGGCATTCAGCATGCTTGGTTTCATTGGTCAGAACATTGAATGCAGGAGTTGGGATGTCTTGTTGAAGTTGTACAGGGCATTGGTGAGGCCACACTTGGAGTACTGTGTACAGTTCTGGTCACCCTATTATAGAAAGGATATTATTAAACTAGAAAGAGTGCAGAAAAGATTTACTAGGATGCTACCGGGACTTGATGGTTTGACTTACAGGGAGAGGTTAGATAGACTGGGACTTTATTCCCTGGAGAGTAGGAGGTTAAGGGGTGATCTTATAGAAGTCTATAAAATAATGAGGGGCATAGATAAGGTCGATAGTCAAAATCTTTTCCCAAAGGTCGGGGAGTCTATAACGAGGGGGCACAGATTTAAGGTGAGAGGGGAGAGATACAAAAGGATCCAGAGGGGCAATTTTTTCACTCAAAGGGTGGTGAGTGTCTGGAACGAGCTGCCAGAGGCAGTAGTAGAGGCGGGTACAATTTTGTCTTTTAAAAAGCATTTGGACAGTTACATGGGGAAGATGGGTATCGAGGGATATGGGCCAAGTGCAGGCAATTGGGACTAGCTTAGTGGTATAAACTGGGCGACATGGACATGTTGGGCCGAAGGGCCTGTTTCCATGTTGTAACTTCTATGATTCTATGATTCTATGTATTTATGCTCCCTGCAAATATTGGTTAAATTCATTTTTAAAAAATCAGTCCTCATTCATTATCTCCAGCTCCACCCTATTAGCTTGTTTACAGAACCCATTTTGTAAATTTAGCATAAATAGAATCATAGAAAGGTTACAGCACGGAAGGAGATCATTCGGCCCATTGAGTCCGTGCCGGCTCTATGCAAGAGCAATCCAGCTGGTCCCACCCCCCCGCCCTATCTCCGTAGCCCTGCAATTTTTTTCCTTTCAAGTACTTATCCAGTTCCCTTTTGAAGGCCATGATTGAATCTGCCTCCACCACCCCCTCGGGCAGTGCATTCCAGATCCTAACGACTCACTGTGTAAAATAGTTTTTCTTCATGTCACCTTTGGTTCTTTTGCCAATCACCTTAAATCTATGTCCTCTGGTTCTTGACCCTTCCGCCAATGGGAACAGTTTCTCTCCATCTACTCTGTCTAGACCCTTCATGATTTTGAATACCTCTATCAAATCTCCTCGCAACTGTCTCTGTTCCAAGGAGAACAACCCCAGTCTATCCACGTAACTAAAGTCCCTCATCCCTGGAATCATTTCAGTAAATCTCTTCTGTACCCTCTCTAAGGCCTTCACATCTTTCTCTTGTATACATCCATCTGCTCATCTGTCGATACACAGATGAGAAAATGGAAGTATGCAAGAGAAAAGGTATGTGGGAAAGTGACAAGACAAGTAAGAAGGTGAATTGGATAGATGAGAAGGTGAGGCATAAATGTTCAGAAGGTGAACTAGACAAGAGAGACTATGAGAAGGTAAACGGGAATAAAGGAAGATATGGTTGAGATACTGGATGGTAGTGGACGTATCTTTCCACTCTTGTGCCCACCTCAACAAAAGCAAAGTTTCCCAACTGCACCAGAAGCCTCTGCAATGACACTATTGATTGAGCCAGCCTGGGAGGGGCAGTCTAAGCGTGTGGCCCATCGTAACTGTTTTAGATTCTTATTACTGCCCTTTACCAGCATATTTCCTCCTTCAAATTGCGACAGCGATTTCATTTCAACTATGAACGGAGACTACGTTATGTCTACCATCAATGGTTAAGTTAACATGTGTCCGATTCAGACAAAAATCCGAAAGGTTAACAGTTAAACTCAAAGCTGTGCAGATTCAGGGCAAGCGTTGGGAATGGATAAGAAATTGGCTGAAGGGCTGGTCGCTGAGACACGAGTAACATTCAAGTGCTGCAAGGCAGAGAAACACCACGATGCCGATCCTTGGAAATGTGGGCTTTTCTGTCTGGACAGGTGATCTGATAGAGGTAAATCAGTTCGTTGAGGGAATGGAAATTATAAATGTGAAATATTACCTTAAATTAAGTTAGAAAAGTAGGAGAAGATTGAAACTGGTAAAAATTCTGATATCAGAAAATTCTTCTTCATACAAAATGGTCAACATATGGAATAGAGCAGTGGAGGCAAAATTCCTGGAATTGTTTAAGAAACAAATGGATGATACAAATGGGAGGACTTCAGGATATTTCCAGCAGGATGAATTGAGATGGGCTGAACTGCCTTTCTCATCCTATCTGGCATATCTTGTAATCTTGTCAAAACTCTGATTAAATATGAACATGCCAAGTTCTGTTCAATTGCTCAATGTTAACCAGCTGGTACATCAGCTTTTGACGACGCGCAAATGATATCGGTGCTGCCATCTTTTCTGAGCTCAAAGCCAGTTGGCAGTATTTGGGGGCAAGCCTTATGAACTTGGCACGAATACCCTCCCATCTGCACAAATAGGACCCCAACACTTTGGTAAAATCTTAAGAGAGGCAGTGGTGGGATGGCTTTCACATTTTTTTGTTTGCACCAAAAGCTCTTGCCCGAAGTACATAAGAACGTAAGAAATAGGAGCAGGAGTCGGCCATACGGTCCCTCGAGCCTGCTCCGCCATTCAATCAGATCATGGCTGATCTTCTACCTCAACACCATTTTCTCGCCCGATCCCCATATCCCTTGATTCCCTTAGTGTCCAATAATCTATTGATCTCAGTCTTCAATATACTCAATGACTGAGCATTCACAGCCCTCTGGGGTAGAGAATTCCAAAGATTCACAACCCTCTGGGTGAAGAAATATTTCCTCACCTCGGTTCGAAATGGCCGATTTATCTTGTGACCTCTTGTTCTAGACTCTCCAGCCAGGGGAAACAGCCTCTCAGCATCTACACTGTCATGCCCTCTCAGAATCTTATATGTTTGCAAAAAGTGTTCCATGGAATCCAAAAGATTACCAAGTATAAAATCATCCAGCACAAAGCATTCTTGAGCTCCCCATAGTGATCTCCCTAAATTCGAACATTAGCAGACTCCTGGACTTCTTCCTAATACAGCGTGGTGGTTGAAATTGTGGCAACTGGATCTCTTGCACCTGGTCGATTTGGGTTGAGGAACTATGGAAAATAGGCTAATCTGTACTCACTGAGGCTAAACCAGAAGAAATTCAGCAAAATTTGGTTCTCATTTCTGGCCTACTGTCAACTGACCAGCATCCTCCATATAGCCCATGAAGGGGACTTGCACTAACTCATGCACCAGTTGAAAATCACAAAGCTGTCGCAAAATAGTCACTGCCATCACTTCAGCAGACAACCATTGCAGAAAACCCAAAAATCAAGCAGCTCACTCGAAACAACCCTCGAGTCTAACCAGGAGCTTCTAGGATTATGCTTACTCCTGTCACTTCTTCTGTATCATGTATGACATGTTGTGACTGAGAGCAATTGCAACAAAATAACATTTTAATCCCAGCAACATAGTTTACTGTGCCAGTCGCTACATTTTTTTTTTAATTCTCTGACTCAGCTCTCCACAGATTTGCAGAAGAGTGCAACCGAACTCCACAAACTGTGGCATATGCTGCAGGACTAATGTATTCAAGTATCAAGCTTTTTATTCTGTGCACGTGCGGGGTAAATTTTTCCAAAGCACTTTCAGGTGCGGAATTTCCGCACAATTTCCACCCAGATATCAGTGGAATCTGGGCGGAATCGAATGGAAAGGTCGGGTAATTTTAATGAGTTGCGCCCATAACCTCTTTATGTTGGAGTGTTTGCGATCTTTTATGCTGGTTCAAAAATCCATTCACCGAAGCAGTCCCCACTCTCAAAACTGGCCACGCCCCCAGGTCGGAATGAGGAGTTTCTGCCGATTGCACCCGTCCAGGGCTGTTCATCACACTGCATCCAGATTTTCAGGTGCACAGGCAGCCAGGTCACATGAATCCAGCGTCAATCGCCTGTACCTGCAGTCACCAGCAGTCAATTGAAGCCTGACCCAGGTCTCTTTCTCCTGCTCCTGCTGCAATTAGCTTAAATTAATCTAAATTCAGTCAATTATAGCCAATCAGGTCACACCTGTGTGGCTTCAACTGACTGTTGGTCACAGGTCTTGTACACCATGATCAGATCAAAGCAGTCAATTGAAGCCAATTAAAAAGTAAGACCAAGAGCAATAAATCAGTCAGTTGAAGAATGGCTCATTTCCTGGTAATCTCATTCCTCTTTGTGATGCTGGAGAATGCCCTGTTTCACTCACCAATCGATTATGCTGCTCCATTGCACTGATTCATGGGAGAGCTTATGTTCGGGCTTATGCTAATGAGTTTGCGTGGAAACTCGAGTGTAACTTCACCTCGGCTAAACCAGTGCAGAGTCCAGCACATTCTGGGGGCGTTTTGTCGATTGTTCCCCTAGCGGAAACTCTACGCCTTGATGTACAGTTTTTAAGTATAATAAACACAATAATTCAATCCAGGTGTCAGCTTCTCACAGGAAAAATGTTTTTTTTCTTCACTGGAGTGGGAAATTGTCAACCAGATTGTTAACAGTGGGCAAAGGAATGGTACATATTAAGCATCTGCTCTAATCGCCAGCAATAATTTCTAACCTATTGCTTTAAGGTTTTAAAAGCAGATCTTACAAATGCACAGAAGGTTGATCAGCATCTTAAAGATGAAAAGACAAACTAATGTTTTGGTGTGACCCTTCATCAGAACTCAATTTGGGGACTGAGAAGGGCTGTTTTTGAACTGTTAGCTTTTCTGGGGCTATGTCAACTTTGTTGATCAGCGTTAGCTAGCTCCATAGTTTGGCATATAGGAACATGGAAAAGGAGGAGGCCTTTCAGCCCCTCGAGACTGTTCCGCCATTCAGTGAGATTATGGCTGATCTGTATCCTAACTCCATATCGCCTAATACCCTTATTTAGCAAAAATTTATTGATCTCAGATTTTAAATTATTAATTGAGCTAGCATCTACTGCTTTTTGTTCCACACTTGTACCAGCCTTTGTGTGAAGAAGTGTTTCCTAACTTCTCTCCTGAATGGCCTGGCACTGATTTTAAGGTTATGTCCTCGACTCCTATTAATTCCTTTCAAAATCCTAAAAACCTCAATCAAATCACCCCTTAACCTTCTATATTCCAGGGAATACAAGCCTAGTTTATGTAATCTCTCCTCACAATCTAACCCTTGGAGCCCTGGTAACATTCTGGTGAAACTGCGCTGCACTCCTTCCAAGGCCAATATATCCTTCCGAAGGTGCGGTGCCCAGAACTGTACACAGTGCTCCAGATGTAGTCCAACCAGGGCTTTGTACAGTTGCAGCAAAACTTCCTCCCCTTTATATTCTAGCCCTCTAGTTATAAAGGCTAACATTCCATTAGCCTTTTTCATAGAATGGTTACAGCACGGAAGGAGGCCATTCGGACATTCGAGTCCATAAGAGCTCCTTGTCAGAGTAATCCAGTTAGCCCCATTCTCCCGTAGCCCTGCAAATTTATCCCTCCAAGTATTTATGCAATTCCTTTTTTAAAGCCACAATTGAATCAGCATCCGCCACCCTTTCGGGCAGCGCATTCCAGATCATAACTGCTCGCTGCGTAAAAAAGTTTGTCCTCATGTCGCCTTTGGTTCTTTTGCCAATCATTTTAAATCTGTGTCCTCTGGTTCTCGACCCTTACGCCAATGGGAAGTTTCTCTTTATTTACTTCATGATTTTGAACACTTCTATCAAATCTTCTCTCAAACTTCTCTGCTCTGAGAACAACCCCAGCTTCTCCAGTCTATCCACGTAACTGAAGTCCCTCATCCCTGGAACCATTCTAGTAAATCTTTTCTGCACCCTCTCTAAGGCCTTCACATCCTTCCTAAAGTGCAGTGCCCATAACTGGACACAATATTCCAATTGTGGCCGAACCAGTGTTTTATAAAGGTTCAACATAACTTCCATACTTTTGTACTTTATGCCTCAAAAAGCCCAGGATCCCATATGCTTTTTTAACTGCTTTCTCAATCTGACCTGCCACCTTCAAAGATTTGTGCACATATACCCCCAGGTCTGTCTGTTCCTGTACCCCTTTAGAATTGGACCATTTAGTTTATATTGCCTCTCCTCATTCTTCCGACCGAAATGTATCACTTCACACTTTTCTGCGTTGAATTTTATCTGCTACATGCCCTCCGATTCCAGCATCCTGTCTGTGTCCTATCACTATCCTCCTCACTGTTCACTACACTTCCAAGTTTTGTGTCATCTGCAAATTTTGAAATTGTGCCCTGTACACCCAAGTCCAAGTCATTAATATATCAAGAAAAGCAGTGGTCCAAGTACCGACCCCTGGGAAACACCACTGTGCACCTCCCTCCAGTCCAAAAAACAACAGTTCACCACTACTCTGTTTCTGTCACTTAGCCAATTTTGTATCCATGCTGCCACTGCTCCTTTTATTCCATGGGCTTCAATTTTGCTGACAAGCCGATTATGTGGCACTTTATCAAATGCCTTTTGAAAGTCCATATACACAACATTAATTGCATTGCCCTCATCAACCCTCTCTATTACCTCATCTAAAAACTCAATCAAGTTAGTTAAACACGATTTGTCTTTAACAAATCCGTGCTGGCTTTCCTTTATTAATCCACACTTGTCCAAGTGACTATTAATTTTCTCCTGGATTATCGTTTTTAAGTTTCCCCACCACCAAGGTTAAACTGACAGCATGTAGTTGCTGGGTTTATCCTTACACCCGTTTTTTGAACAAAGGTGTAACATTTGCAATTCTCCAGTCCTCTGGCACCACCCCCATATCTAAAGGAGGATTAGAAGATTATGGCCAGTACCTCTGCAATTTCCACCCTTACTTCCCTCAGCAACCTAGGATGCATCTCATCCGTACCGGGTGACTTATCTACTTTAAGTACAGCTAGCCTTTCTAGTACCTCCTTTATCAATTTTTGTAATCCAGTATCTCAACTACCTCCTCTTTTATTGAGACTTTGGCAGCATCTTCTTCCTTGGTAAATACAGATGCAAAGTACTCATTTCGTACCTCAGGAACATCCTCTGCCCTCATGCGTGGATCTCCTTTTTGGTCCCGAATTGGCCCCACCCCTCTTACTACCCCTCCACCATTTATGTGCCTAAAGGTGACTTTTGGATTCCCTTTTATGTTAGCCGCCAGTCTATTCTCACACTCTCTCTTTGCCCTCTTATTTCCTTTTTCACTTCTCCTCTCTATTTTCTATATTCTGCCTGGTTCTGACTTTATTATCAACCTGACATCTGTCAATTGGCCCTTTTTCAGCTTCCTCTTACCCTCTATCTCTTTCATCATTCAGGGAGCTCTGGCTTTGGTTGCCCTACTTTGCCCCCTCGTGGGAGTGTACCTACACTGTACCTGAAGCATCTCCTCTTTTTTCGACTACAGTTTTGCCTGCCAATCTTTGATTCCAATTTACCCGGGCCAGATTCGTTCTCAACCCATCGAAATTGGCCCTCCTCCAATTAAGTATTTTAACTCTAGATTGCTCCTTGTCCTTTTCCACAGCTAATCGAAACCTTATGATACCACGACCACTGTACCCTAAATGCTCCCCCACTGACACTTGCTCCACTTGACCCACCTCATTCCCCAGAACCAGATCCAGCAATGGCTCCTTCCTCATTGGGCCGGAAACACATGCTGATCAAGAAAGTTCTTCTGAACACACTTCAGAAATTCCTCCCCCTCTGCCTTTTACACTATTACTATCCCAGTCTATCCCAGTCTATCCCAAGATAGAGTCCATACTCTCAACCTGTACTCAGGACACAGCAGACCAGCTACGTTATACCGCCAAACAGACGAGGCAACGGAACTACGCTGCCTACATGAAAACCAAGAGCAGGAAGCTTGAGAAACTCGGCATCACCACCAGCAACGACCAAGCTTCCCCTGGTACCACGGTTGCAACCACAGGGAAGTCTATTGTCAATTTATCCGACCACACCCTTCAACCAGACGAAATCGAAGTTCTCAGCCGAGGGCTCAATTTCTGCCCCACTACCAAAATGGACCCCACTAGTCTCGCGGCGGACACAGAGGAATTCATCAGGAGAATGAGGCTCCGGGAATTCTACCACAAACCCCAAGATTTCAGCAGCGAACCCAATGAGACAATCGACGATCCGGAACAGCAGACAGAGGGATCCGCGGTACAGCAACCGAAGAGGAAAGAGTCAAACTGGACTCCTCCGGAGGGTCGCTGCCCTCAGCTGGACATGTATGCTCAAGCTGTCAGGAAATGCGTCAATGCCAGATTCATCAGCCGCACTCAGAAGACAGTCCAGAATGTCACCCGAGCACAACGCAACGCCATCAACGCTCTCAAGACCAACCGCAACATCGTCATCAAGCCAGCGGACAAGGGAGGAGCCATAGTCATACAGAACAGAACAGACTATTGCAAAGAAGCATACCGACAACTGGACAACCAGGAACACTACAGACGGTTACCCGCAGATCCGACCAAAGAACACACCCACCAGCTCAACAATGGAGTAAACTCCTTAAAGGGAGTGGTAAGTAGTTTTTCTTTCCTTTTTTTTTCTCTTGACATTGTAGTTGTTCTTAAGCTAATTTAGGGGTTAAGTCATGGCAGGAGATCCCAGCGCCGTGTCATGTTCCTCTTGTGGGATGTGGGAATTCAGGGCTCCTTCCTGTATCCCTGATTCCTTCACCTGCGGGAAGTGTGTCCAGCTGCAGCTATTGTTTGACCGCTTGACGGCTCTGGAGCTGCGGATGGACTCACTTTGGAGCATCCGCGATGCTGAGAAAGTCGTGGATAGCACGTTCAGTGAGTTGGTCACACCGCAGATAAAAATTACTGAGGGAGATAGTGAATGGGTGACCAACAGACAGAGGAAGAGTAGGAAGGCAGTGCAGGGGTCCCCTGCGGTCATCTCCCTCCAAAACAGGTATACCGTTTTGGATACTGTTGGCGGAGATGGCTCACCAGGGGAAGGTGGCAGTGGCCAGGTTCATGGCACCGTGGCTGGCTCTGCTGCACAGGAGGGCAGGAAAAAGAGTGGCAGAGCTATAGTGATAGGGGACTCGATTGTAAGGGGAATAGACAGGCGTTTCTGCGGACGCAACCGAGACTCCAGGATGGTATGTTGCCTCCCTGGTGCAAGGGTCAAGGATGTCTCGGAGCGGCTGCAGGACATTCTGGAGGGGGAGGGTGAACAGCCAGTTTTCGTGGTGCATATAGGCACCAACGATATAGGTAAAAAACAGGATGAGGTCCTACAAGCTGAATTTAGGGAGTTAGGAGTTAAACTAAAGAGTAGGACCTCAAAGGTAGTAATCTCAGGATTGCTACCAGTGCCACGGGTTAGTCAGAGTAGGAATGACAGGATAGCTAAGATGAATACGTGGCTTGAGAGATGGTGCAAGCTGGAGGGATTCAAATTCCTGGGCCATTGGAACCGGTTCTGGGGGAGGTGGGACCAGTACAAATTGGACGGTCTGCATCTGGGCAGGACTGGAACCAATGTCCTAGGGGGAGTGTTTGCCAGTGCTGTTGGGGAGGGTTTAAACTAATGTGGCAGGGGGATGGGAACCGATGCAGGAAGTCAGTGGGAAATAAAGTGGTGACAGAAACAAAAGGCAGTAAGGGAGAGTGTACAGAACATGACCGGACAGATGGTCTGAGAAAGCAGGGCAAAGACCAAGGGAAGTCTAGATTAAACTGCATTTATTTCAATGCAAGAAGTCTGATGGGCAAGGCAGATGAACTCAGGGCATGGATGGGTACATGGGACTGGGATGTTATAGCTATTACTGAAACATGGCTAAGGGAGGGGCAGGACTGGCAGCTCAATGTTCCAGGGTACAGATGCTATAGGAAAGATAGAGCAGGAAGGTAAGAGAGGAGGGGGAGTTGCGTTCTTGATTAGGGAGAACATCACGGCAGTAGTGAGAGGGGATATATCCGAGGGTTCGCCCACTGAGTCCATATGGGTAGAACTGAAAAATAAGAAGGGAGAGATCACTTTGATAGGATTGTACTACAGACCCCCAAATAGTCAACGGGAAATTGAGGAGCAAATATGTAAGGAGATTACAGACAGCTGCAAGAAAAATAGGGTGGTAATAGTAGGGGACTTTAACTTTCCCAACATTGACTGGGACAGCCATAGCATTAGGGGCTTGGATGGAGAGAAATTTGTTGAGTGTATTCAGGAGGAATTTCTCATTCAGTATGTGGATGGCCCGACTAGAGAGGGGGCAAAACTTGACCTCCTCTTGGGAAATAAGGAAGGGCAGGTGACAGAAGTGTTAGTGAGGGATCACTTTGGGACCAGTGATCATAATTCCATTAGTTTTAAGATAGCTATGGAGAAGGATAGGTCTGGCCCAAAAGTTAAAATTCTAAATTGGGGAAAGGCCAATTTTGATGGTATTAGACAGGAACTTTCAGAAGTTGATTGGGAGAGTCTGTTGGCAGGCAAAGGGACGTCTGGTAAGTGGGAGGCTTTCAAAAGTGTGTTAACCAGGGTTCAGTGTAAGCACATTCCTTATAAAGTGAAGGGCAAGGCTGGTAGAAGTAGGGAACCTTAGATGACTCGGGAGATTGAGGCACTAGTCAAAAATAAGAAGGAGGCATATGACATGCATAGGCAGCTGGGATCAAGTGGATCCCTTGAAGAGTATAGAGATTGCCGGAGTAGAGTTAAGAGAGAAAACAGGAGGGCAAAAAGGGGATATGAGATTGCTTTGGCAGATCAGGCAAAGGTGAATCCAAAGAGCTTCTACAAATACATAAAGGGCAAAAGGGTAACGAGGGAGAGAGTAGGGCCTCTTAAGGATCAACAAGGTCATCTATGTGCGGAACCACAAGAGATGGGTGAGATCCTGAATGAATATTTCACATCGGTATTTACGGTTGAGAAAGGCATGGATGTTAGGGAACTTGGGGAAATAAATAGTGATGTCTTGAGGAGTGTACATATTACAGAGAGGGAGGTGCTGGAAGTCTTAACGCGCATCAAGGTAGATAAATCTCCGGGACCTGATGAAATGTATCCCAGGACGTTATGGGAGGTTAGGGAGGAAATTGCGGGTCCCCTAGCAGAGATATTTGAATCATCCACCGCTACAGGTGAGGTGCCTGAAGATTGGAGGGTAGCAAATGTTGTGCCTTTGTTTAAGAAGGGCGGCAGGGAAAAGCCTGGGAACTACAGACCAGTGAGCCTGACATCTGTAGTGGGTAAGTTGTTAGAGGGTATTCTGAGGGACAGAATCTACAGGCATTTGGAGAGGCAGGGACTAATTAGGAACAGTCAGCATGGTTTTGTGAGAGGAAAATCATGTCTCACGAATTTGATTGAGTTTTTTGAAGGGGTAACCAAGAAGATAGATGAGGGCTGTGCAGTAGACGTGGTCTACATGGACTTCAGCAAAGCATTTGACAAGGTACCGCATGGTAGGTTGTTACATAAGGTTAAATCTCATGGGATCCAAGGTGAGGTAGCCAATTGGATACAAAATTGGCTTGACGACAGAAGACAGAGGGTGGTTGTCGAGGGTTGTTTTTCAAACTGGATGCCTGTGTCCAGCGGTGTGCCTCAGGGATCGGTGCTGGGTCCGCTGTTATTTGTTATTTATATTAATGATTTGGATGAGAATTTAGGAGGCATGGTTAGTAAGTTTGCAGATGACACCAAGATTGGTGGCATTGTGGACAGTGAAGAAGGTTATCTAGGATTGCAACGGGATCTTGATAAATTGGGCCAGTGGGCCGATGAATGGCAGATGGAGTTTAATTTAGATAAATGTGAGGTAATGCATTTTGGTAGATCGAATCGGGCCAGGACCTACTCCGTTAATGGTAGGGCGTTGGGGAGAGTTATAGAACAAAGAGATCTGGGAGTACAGATTCATAGCTCCTTGAAAGTGGAGTCACAGGTGGATAGGGTGGTGAAGAAGGCATTCAGCATGCTTGGTTTCATTGGTCAGAACATTGAATGCAGGAGTTGGGATGTCTTGTTGAAGTTGTACAGGGCATTGGTGAGGCCACACTTGGAGTACTGTGTACAGTTCTGGTCACCCTATTATAGAAAGGATATTATTAAACTAGAAAGAGTGCAGAAAAGATTTACTAGGATGCTACCGGGACTTGATGGTTTGACTTACAGGGAGAGGTTAGACAGACTGGGACTTTATTCCCTGGAGAGTAGGAGGTTAAGGGGTGATCTTATAGAAGTCTATAAAATAATGAGGGGCATAGATAAGGTCGATAGTCAAAATCTTTTCCCAAAGGTAGGGGAGTCTATAACGAGGGGGCACAGATTTAAGGTGAGAGGGGAGAGATACAAAAGGATCCAGAGGGGCAATTTTTTCACTCAAAGGGTGGTGAGTGTCTGGAACGAGCTGCCAGAGGCAGTAGTAGAGGCGGGTACAATTTTGTCTTTTAAAAAGCATTTGGACAGTTACATGGGGAAGATGGGTATCGAGGGATATGGGCCAAGTGCAGGCAATTGGGACTAGCTTAGTGGTATAAACTGGGCGACATGGACATGTTGGGCCGAAGGGCCTGTTTCCATGTTGTAACTTCTATGATTCTATGATTCTATGAACACAGCCAACCTTCCATAAAGTCATCTTGCCCGACATATCTCACATAAACTAACAGTATTACACAATTTGAAATATCAGCACTCTCGTTCAAGTTGGATAGTAAAATCCCCGGCTGACTGTAACCGAGTAATAATCTTGGCTTCTAAATCCTCAGCAATAGAACATATTCGCCGAGACATTGTGCTATCACTGAGAGGAACGCTTCTCAATTTTTCAGCAGGCTTCTCGTCGAAGATTTCCGCACCATATCCAGAGATGCTGGAAGAATAAGTTTTTCGGCAACTGTAAGGGCCATTTTCTCTTTTCCCACACGGTTTGCGACCAAATATGACGCCAGTTGTGCCTTATCATTCAGAGCAGTTGACCGATTAAGAACTGGTGCTGATAACTTTAATCCCCGTTGCTTCCTTTGAAAAGATTCAAGCGGGTGATCAACGAGATCCCCATGTTTTGTTTCTAAATGTCTTCTTAATTTTGACGGTTTTAAACTCTTGTTTACAAGCACCTCGCTACAAATAACACACTGGGGCTTTGGATCATGGTTTGCATTTGTACAATTGATGAAAACACATTTCAAAAAAGCCTCACTATACTGCCTCGTCTCCGATTTGGTTTTCTTCTTAGTGGACGGTTCAGACCAGGGCGACATGACAGAAGTATGTCCCTCATTACTTGAACTTTCTGTTGCAGATGACGTATTTGCACATGCTTTTGTCATTTTCGGATGTAAATGGATTTGATAACTGTGTTTTTGAACTTATTTTTTTATTACAAAATTATCAATTTTTGGGAATTAAGGTTTGGTGATTAAGCCGCCCCTGACTTCTTTCCCCGTGATACTGGGCCCAGACCAGCACCACTCACCGTGGCTTTGGCGTTGAGGAAGAGCGCGTCCTGGTTGATGCTCGGAAACACTAAACCTAACAGATTGACCATTCCACCGGAACAAGATCATCGCTCCACAGAACGAAATGACTGCCTGTTATCTGCCCAACGGGAATTACCGAATAAAAACGTGAATGTGAACTTCAGTCCAACATTCAACCAATCAATGTCACGCAATCACAAGTTCTGACTATAAAACTGCCTGTGACATTTCATCTCGTTATGAAATAAATGTTTGCCCTTTTCTTATTTGATGTCCAGTTATGCTTCATTTGATTTTCTTGGGTTTGTGACCGTACCCATTTCATGGCAGTGAGCTGATATTGCCAATCGGGCTCAGCATTCTCTGGCGAGCAGTAACCTGCCCTATAAGCTCCGCTGATAACCTGATATCTGACGAATTTCCTTTCCATGTTCCAGTACATTTATGCTTTTCTTTTTAGGGTTCAAACGAGGGGGCATAAAGTTAAACACAAAGCAATTTGGCAACATGCAGGTCTCCGTATCAATGCAAGAGCACGCAGAAGGAATCCCAATGGACCAAACCCCTTCTCATTCACTGCCACTGGAAAAAAATCCGAACAGACTAAACCCTTTCCTATTTTGTCCCATTGCATAGAATCCCAATGGACAGAACCCCTTCTCATTCACTGCCACTGGAAAAAAATCCGAACAGACCAAACCCTTTCCTATTCCCTCCCATTGCAGAGAATCCCAAAGAGAAAAACCCCTTCTCAGTCCAAACCATAATAGAGTGCGGTGCCCAGAACTGAACACAGTTCTCGAAATGAGGTCTAACCAGAGCTCTGTATAACTGTGACATAACTTCCACTCCTTTTTATTCCAGTTCCCTTGAGATAAAGATCAAAATTTCACCTTATATTTTTGGTGGACCCCTAAATCTCTCTCCTCCCCCACAGTTCCTTGCTTCTTGCCATTTAGAAAATACTCTGATCTATCTTTTTCAGGTCCAAAGTGGATGACCTCACACTTTCCCACGTTGAACTCCATCTGCCACTGTCTTGCCCACTCACTTAATCTATCAATGTCCCTTTGCAACTTTCTGCTCCCATCTATAATGCTTACTGTGCCACCTAACTTCTTGTCGTCAGCACACTTGGATATAAGGCTCTCTACATAAGAGCATAAGAAATTGGAGCAGGAGTAGGCCATACGGCCCCTCGAGCCGGCTCCGCCATTCAATCAGATCTTGGGGGATCTTGGACCTCAACTCCACTTTCCCGCCCGATCCCCATATCCCTTGATTCCCCTGGATTCCAAAAATCTATCGATCTCAGCTTTGAATATATTGAACGATTGAGCATTCACAGGCCTCTGGGGGAGAGAATTCCAAAGATTCAGAGTCCTTTGAGTGAATAATTTTTTCCTCATGCCGATCCTAAATGGCCGACCCCTTATCTTGAGACTATGACCTCTAGTTCTTGACTCTCCAGCCAGGGGAATCAGCCTCTCAGTATCTACCCTGTCAAGCCGTCTAAGAAATGTATATGTTTCAATGCGATCACCTCTCTTTCTTCTAAACTCCAGCGAATATAGGCCAATTTTACACAATATCTCCTGATAGCAGCAAGACCTCCTTACTCTTATATTCCAACGCCCTTGCAATAAAGACTAACATATCATTTGCCTTCGTCACTCTCGTTAGACACTCGGTAGCTCACTATTTCCAGTATGTTTTTCGTCCATTCCTTCTACGGGTAAAAGAAATGAACGTTGAAAACAATTTATTCTAATTACACCTGTTTATGTTTTGGAAACAATACCCAGCTGAATTGCAACGCATTCGTTTGTAAACTTTGAGTTTCTGAAGCAAGCAAATTAATACAAACACTGAATTGCGATGGCTGGGAATCAGAACCCGGGTCAACTGCTTAAAAGGCAGCTATGCTCACCACTATACCACCATCGCTAACTAGCAACAACAATTAAATAGTTCCTAAACATCAGACCCTGAACACACACTCTCGGCTGTTGGATTCTGTTCCTCATTTAAACTGGTTTCTGACGGATCCTTTCTCGCTCTGTTGCAGTTCCCGTTTCCGCCCAGTAGATGACGCCAAGCCCCAATCAATGGAAATTACACAACAGCCAGTAATTGTTCACCTGATATCGGACTGAAGAGATCCTCGATACCTGCAATACTTGACCAGCTGCACGCACATTTTCCAGCAGCTCACATCAGCCACTGGGTAAAGTTAAATAATTACATTAAATCATTACGGAGACCCAACTACCAGCTGGACACGAATGGCAGCTTAATATTCAAGTCCATATGATCTTTAGAAAGGACAGAGAAGTAGGAAAAGGAAGAGGAGTAGCAATATTGCAAAAGGACAATATTACAGCAGTTGAAAGATGGAATATCAGTGAGGGTGAGCGGGCAATGTAAACACTCTGAGAGACCCATGGAGAGCAAGGTTCGTGTAGTTGATACAATATATTTGGATTTTCCGAAGGCCTTCGATAAGGCACCGCATTGTTGACTCGTGGCTAAGTTCAGAGCAGGTGGAGTCAGGGGACAGATGGCAGAATGGTTTGCAAGCTGGCAACAAAACAGAAAACCAAGAATAGAGGTTAAGGGTAGTTACTCAGATTGGCAAAAAGGTGGGAAGTGGAGTTCCACGGGGATCGGTGTTGGGGCCACTGTTGTTCACAATTTACATTAACAATTCGGGACTCGAGAATCGGAAGTACAATTTCTAAGTTTGTGGACGAAACCAAATTGGGGGATGTAGTTAATACAAAGGAAGAATGTGTCAAAATGTAAGAGGACATTAATAAACTTGCAGAATGAAGAATAAGTAGATCACATACCAATTGGATAATAAGAGTCTAATCGGGATAGAGGAGCAAATGGATCTCGCGGTGTAGATGAACAAATTACTGAAAGTAGCGATGCTAGTCATAAAAAGGCAAATCAAACACTAGGATTCATTTCTAGACAGATAGAATTGAAAAGCAAATAAGTTTTGTTGAACTTGTAAGGGACCTTGGTTGGACCAAACTTGGAGTAATTTGCACAGTTCTGGTCTCCAATTATAGAAAGGACTTAGAAGGTGCAAAAAGATTCTCATGATACGAGAAATAAAAGAATATTCTGACGAGGAAATGCTGAACAGACTGGGGGTGTTTTCACTAGAAAAGAGAAGGCTGAGGGGTGTTCTGATCGAGGTCTTACAGTGGGGTTTCATAGGGTAGACAGAGAGAAAATGTTTCCACTAGTCGGAGTCCAAAACTAAAGATAATAATTATAAAATAGAAAATAGTCGCGAATAAATCCAATAGGGAATTCAGGAGAAAGTGCTTTACCCAGAGAGTGGTAAGAATGTGGAAAACACCAACGCAAGGAAGAGTTCAGACGAATAGCACAGGTGCATTTAAGGGGAAGCTAGATGAACACATGATGGAGAAAGGAATCGAAGAGTATTCTGATAGGGTTAGATAAATTAGGGAGGGAGGAGCCTCGTGTGGAGCATAAACACCGGCATCGACCAGTTGGGCCGAATGGCCTGTTTCTGTGCTGCAGTTGCGATGTAACTCGATGTAAAGGCTCTTTTCAGAGCAGCCACCGACTGTATCTGTAAAAAGGGCTGGTTCCTGGCTGGACGGAGACGCTGATATCCTGGTACTGGTGCTGCTTTATTCTCGTTGTAGGCGAGATGAGGTATTAATGGGACTGGAGTCGGGGCACCGACCACATGCCGGTAATTTGAACGGTAACTTTTGGACCCCAGTCCACACATCACCAGATTTCTTGTATTTATTTAAACTACTTGTCATGCTGGGCTCGTAAAGCATCACCAGAACAGCTCGACTAACCTTTCTACATCTGCGGCATTCAGCGCTTCGCTCCGTTTCTGTTCTATTTTGTTGGATTATTTACATAACGCATCAAACTCACTGGGGAATCACTAAAATGTAACTCTGTACAGAAACAAGTAACAGTGAACGGCCTGGTGCCCAGGAGATCAGAAATGTTACTCGCCTTTCGCCTTGTTGACTAGTAAACCGTGTTTCGAGTCCACCTACCCGCTTTGGTTCCATATGGGGGATTAAACAGAGAAAGCGGGAGGGAAGGAGACAGAGTGACAGACAGGACAGATGGCAGACTCTGATCTTCCAGCTCCACCTCCAGTTCGCTCCGACCACCGATTTCTAACGATAATAGAACCGAAACACAGCGCTCCGCACAAACCCTTACAGACTCGGGCTTCATATTCAAAGATTCCCAGAAACGCGGAGCTTTCAAATAAACCCCGTTACAATGAAAAGTCAGTAAGATTCCTGCCTGAATACAGTCCATTCAATAACAAGTCAACTCGGCTCCTCCATTACAGTCTGTTTCCCTGTTCTATCTCCCCACACATCCCCTCCCAGACGGGTTCAGCTGTTCACAAACACCTTACAAACATTTGGAGAATCTCATGTGTTCGGGTTTGAGTTATGACGCGGAGTTTCTCCACCAGTGTTCCGCTCTGACAGAGACTCTCACCCCGTATCTGTGAAAAGATTATGACCTGGGACTGGAGCCGAAGACATCCCCAGTTGCAGTGAGGCCCGGCCCGGACATCTCTTTCTTTCGGTTTAATATCAGACAGTATCCCACCTTCATGTCCGTACTAGAGAGAGAGAGACTGTCAGTCTTACACGTCCTATCAGTGTGTTCATATCACGCTCTGTTGTAGTATCCAGCCCTCAGATACAGCACCAGAGAGAGAGAGAGAGGGCGACAGACACGTTGAGAGACAGCGCGGAGACACAGTGCCACGGTACCAATTGAAGACTGACATGCAAAGTCCCGTTCTTTCCAGAAAGATCCCATTGGAGAGACAGAAGATGCAATCTCATCTCTCATTGATCTTGTACCAGATGCAGACACATTATTAATCCCACAGTCAGGGACAGTGCAGAGAGTGACAAAAACAATGGGTCACATTTAATCCTCTTTTGCCTGTTGCACTATGTTTGATTTTGCAGCTCATGGTCGTTCGGTACTAAACTCTTTAACCGCGCGTTTCACTCTGATTAAGTTAATCTGGGACTGTTGCCGTCAGATATTAATCCTACATGGTCCCAGCAAACACACCGCCTCACTCTTTCCTCGAATGTTTCTGCATGATTGGTTTGAGAAATCCTCCCTTCAGTTTCTTGCTCAAACGTCAGTTTTATCAGTGAAGAGTACAAGAATGAACAGAACCCATTGGCTCATTCCACAGCCGCCCACTTTATCTCTGATAGACCCTTTACCATCAAAATATACCGAGAGGAACAGCAGGGATGGAAACATCCAGTTTAACAGTTGGAGATTGTAAAGTCAGTCTGGATTCCAGCGTTCGGCACTGGTGGAATCCCATCTGTTTCCCATTCTGCTGCCTGTTCCTGCACTGCCTGTGGACCCCATTCCCTCTGACCTTTCCCCCACTTCCTTTGCTCAGACTCTGAAAAATTCCAATTGGGGAAAGTTTCCATCGATTTTTGTATTGGGAAAAAAAAGAGATATCTGCGCATGCGTGATTCAGCCCCGCCCCCAGCGCTGCTTGCTGGTGAGCAGAAGAGCGCATGCGCGCTCCCCTCCCCCAGCTCGGCCTGTGGGCGACATTCCCTCAGTGAGCGGAAGAAGATGGTTAAAAACAGCCGGGAATGGAGAGATCACGGCCCCCGGGGGAAGGGAGCAAAGAGCAGCCTCGTTACAGCAGCTCATCGCTTCGGGACCGTGTCCGCAGATGGGCTCAGAGATCGGCATTGAGTCCGGGGGAAGGTCAGGGGGAGTCCGGGGGCTGTTTGTAAGAGGCGGAGTGGATCAGGAACTGGTCCCGGAACATGGAGTGAGAGGGGGAAGGGAGAGGGCATTCTCGGGCTGTGTGTGTCCAGGGTGTGTCCGGGGTGTGGGAGACAGAATGGGAAGATCCTGATATTTAAAACCATTGCTGCTTTCTCTCCCCAAACCAGTGGGGAATGTTCCTGGTTTAGTTCCAGTCTCACCCTGTTTATTGTTATTGGACAGTGAACAGTGGAAACAGAGCCGGACAGTCAGGATGTGGGGAGTGAAACAAAGAGCATCAATTGCAGGCACCAGGTGAGAAGTGTGAAGGACACATTTTAAACAGTGGCTGTTTGGTTTCAGTTGAACGGTTAGTCCCATGGGAGAGGGGATTAGAAACCTGACCGGTACAAAGGCCCCTCCCCATCGGGTAGTCCCATTCATGGATCAGTGCAGGGGTTGGGTTGTGTCTGGATGTCACTAAATTGTTTTAAAATCGCCCAACACACCTGCTGAACAGAAGCTGAGTGCTGCAGTACTGCAGTGGAGTCAGACACTGACACTCTTTGTATCACTGGTTTTCATTTGTGGATGTTCAAAATAATTATTAACAGAGATATTAAACTGATCACTTTTGTATTTTCTACCTCACCTGTTCTTGAGTTGCAATAAATATGTCTCTTTCTACAGGCAAACCCTTGAAGGATCTGGAATGAATGTGAAGTTTCCTGCACCCGAGGCAAAGGAACAGTGCAGCCAGCTCCTTCTCACACACAGTAGGTATATTATCATTCACAGAGCACAGAGATACAGACAGGTCATCAGTTCCACAGTTTCAGAGAGCAGAAGCAGTCAGTCCCACACTGATCCCAGGTTCCAGAGACACATTTTCAATCCAACAGTCACACAGAGCAGGTGAGGCAGACGCTGTTTCCATTTCCCCCGAACTCAGTCCTGCTGACAGGAAGATACAAAAATCCCAGTCCAAAGTCACGCTTTCAGGTCGTCCATTTCACAAAAGGG